>NW_028263384.1:20813642-21116536 GCF_051168715.1 Poecilia mexicana | reverse complement strand
TCCAGGTGAAACTAATTATTTTGTGTATTCAATATATTCACATTTCTCAAGAGTGCATTGCCAATATACTATGAGGTATTTGTACAAACTGTCAATATGTTAAAAGTTTACAGAAAAGCATGTTGTCTGTAAACTTTTAATATATTGACAGTTTGTACAATTCTCTGTTAGTATTGGCAATGTACTCTTGAAAAATGTGAATGTATTGAATTCACAATGTAATTTTTTTCAGCCGGAAAGTGTGCTGTAATTGATTCCTCTGTGTGAATTAGAGCCTGATATGGTAGCCTGGTATGTTTGCAGTACTATAGTTGTGTAGCATGTAATGTACTATGGCAAAGAAGAAGAATAAAAGACATTAAGTAACTGAAAAGTGTAATTCATTAGCAATTATAGTAAACCAAAAGTGTAATTGGAGCATACTGTCATCACTCTACTAATATATAAAATATGTTATGCTTATGTAGCTTAATATGTAGTGAATAAATCGATTTTCAACCATTTTTTTGCGCCAAAGAGTTAAGTTATAAACATGTTTTCACTGAGGCTCTTTAAATATGTATGTATTAACATTTTTAAACTGACATTTGTGACTATCCAAAGTAATGTTCCCCATGTCCACTAGCTCTGTAGCAGATCCAGATCCATTGGTTGTTGTTTTTTTTGTTGTTGTTGTTGTTGTTTTTCTAAATAACATCATTCATATTCAATCTTACACAAAAGCTGCGGTATATGTCACCAAATCAGTGACAAATGTATGCATTTCTTTTTGTTTTTTTGTTTTTTGTTTCAAAATAAAATAATTAATATTCAGTCTGACACAAAAGCCGTGACATACATCACAGAAGCTAGAAGCTGCCGTTATTAAGCTGCTGCAGGTCGCGGCTGCCACGACCTGCAGCCTGCCTTGGGAGCAGGTTGTGGTTTATTATATATTAGTTAAACCTACAGTCTACTGACTATATTCCATCCTACACCCCTACTGCTTTTCCAAAGATGATGATGTTTTTGTTTTTGTTTTTTTGTTTGTTTGGTTTTTTTTTTTTTGGGGTGGGGGGGGGGCAATGGGGAGCAGAGGAATTATTTTTACTTGCCTTAGGTGAGTTTATTTTATTGCTCAGACTGACTCCTCACCATTTAGAATTAGACTTTATTTATTGTCATTGTACACTACAACAAAATTAGTAACTGAATTATTGTATTTACTACTTGCATTCACCATGCAAGTAGTGAATACAAGAAACTCTCTCCCTTTGTCTCTCTCTATCTTTCAAAAATCTCTGATTTTTCCACTTTTATTTTAATTTCTGATTATTTTTTTTTTCAGTTTTGTCACCACAAAATGCACTCTTAAAATGCCCATTGTTTAATAAGTGAAAAGGATATATCCATTAATCAAGTTTATTTGTATAGCACATTTCAGCAACAAGGAAGTTCAAAGTTATTTCCATCAAAAATACATAAACATACAAAGTCATTGAACACTCAGTCATTGTAGTCTAGTATTCCTAAAATTTCCTTTCAGGTAATTAATATTTATTTCTAGAATTGTACTGCTCAGGGTGGCAGCATGTTGGAGTATCTTTGTACTTTCACTGAAATTTGAATTTTGAATTTGAATTAATAAAGAACCATGCTTTTAATTCTGAAACTGTTCCTGGCTGCAGAATCCAAGTTTGTACTGTCACTGAACAGATGACAGTCTGATGATGTCATATGTCATAGTGATGTCACAAAGTCTACTTCTGTGATGCCAGTTCTGAGTCACTTGAATGAACTGAACTTCACTGCACTTCATTCTACTTTGGATCACAGTGAAGTGTACACACTGAATTGGAACCAGTCTGTGAGCTGAGTTTCTTGGATTGACAGGAATTAGACATTTCTGGATTTAACTTAGATCTGCTTTTCGTGTAAAGACCCTTGGGATTCTGGTTATTGTGAAATACTTTCACTAAAAAAATGGATAGAAATACAGTCATCCTACCATCATACTGTTGGTATACAATTCAGCAAATGTCAAGAGCACATAATCTTGTCAGTGAAAATTGCCAAAAGGAGTTTGATCGTTTGCGACCACAACTTAACATTATGGAGGCAAAACGCACTAAACACGTAGCAAAGAAAGACGCAGAGAAACTAGCAAAAGAGCAAGGATTTGACCGGATTGCTGAACAAGAAAGGATGTTCAAAGAACAGGAAAATCGTGCCCTAATTGAAGACAGCAAATACAGAATTATGCAAAGAGACAAGGCCGTGGAGAATTTTAACAGAGAACTCAATAAACAAGGAATAAAAGAATACAACAAGGTGTTGGCGGCATATCAACGAGACAAGCGGGCAGCTGCACGAAAACTTGCAAAAGAAAGTGGGGAGATCAATTCTTGGAACAATGCCGCCGATGAACGCATTAAAAATGACGCTATTAAACGGAAACAGAACACAAGGGCTGACGCCGACAATTACATTGGCCGGATGCGTGAAAATAAACAAATTGCAGAACAGAAACGATTACTTGCACGAGAGGAGACAAGGCAAATTATGCTCCGAGATGCATACCTAAACCAAAAGGAAAATGAGGACAGACAGAAATGGAGGGAAAGGGAAAGGAATTGCATTGCGCAAAATGTTTTAAGGCCCAAACTCTCCAAAATGGAGCAGGTGGCAAAATCTCGCAAGGAGGACCCAGTGAATTGGGGGGATTTTCTCTCGACCTCTAGAAATCCAGAAAAACATAAGGCCGACAGATTAAGAGAGACCCAGATGAAGATACAAACCGTCTATGACAAACTGGCAGAGATAAAAAATGAGGAAGCTTCCAGGTTGGCTTCAAGAGAAGATAGAATGAGGAAAGTCGAGGAACAAATGAGGATGAAAGAAAAACAGCGAGCAGAGGAAGAACAGCAGAGGAAGACTGCAATGGAAAAATCTGTTTCGAAAACAAATGCTTATTTAGCGAGAGAGAAACTAGAGGGGAAACAATCCGACAAGGAGAAGAACAAAAAACAGTTGTATGAAATGAGGGAGGCTGACAAGTTGTATGCAGCTGAAGAAGAAAAAAAGTACCAAGAAAAACGACAAATCACCGTCGATTGTTCCATCTTCAACCTTCGAATGGCGGCAGAGAAGCGTGCCAAAGAGAGATATCAGAAAAATATGGACATGGAAGAACAGCGGAGGCTTCATCACAGTTTCTCTACTGTTTCAGATCCAATTAAGGAATACATGAAGACTGAACTGCAGAAGGCTGAAGACAGGGGGCTGGATGTACAATACATCCAAAGCAAATTTAGGAAACCCAAGCCACCTCCCAAAGTTGGTGATTCTTGCAGGGTTTTGAACATTTGTCCCAGTTATGACACTTGTCCCAGTCTTGACGCTGGTACCAGTCGTCACACTAGTCCCAGTTTTGAGCCAGACCCGGCAAATGTCGTCAAAGTGCAACATGCACGTATAATAAGGCATGCTCAAATGCCAAAAAATGGCTTTTTGCCACCTATAACTTCCAACACTCCCTGCAATTAACTATCTAAAGCAGTGGTCTCAATCTGCAGTCCTCAAGACCCAGAGTCCTGCAGCTTTTAGATGTGCCCCTTGTCCTACACACTTGAATTAAACGGCAAAACTGCCTCACTAGTATGCAGTCAAGCTCTACAGAGCTCTGCTGATACGCTAGTATAGGAGTTAGGTGTGTTGAAGGAGAGAGACATCTAGAATTTCAGGACCGGAGTTTGAGACCACTGCTCTAAAACTTCCCCCAATTGTACAATTTAATCTCATCTCTTCATCTCTTGTCTTGTCTTCTCATCTCGTCTTTGTCTATTCTGTTGGTTCTCTCCGGGTGCTCCGGCTTCTCCTGAAGTCCACAAACATGACACTTAATTGATCTCTTTAAATGACCCCATCACCATAGATTCTGTTATGTTATACAGTAGGTATAGAAAATGGGTGGATAATAGAAATCAACTTGGATACAAATTCTATACATTTTTTACTATTTTTACTATAATATTTTTACTATTAATACAGTAAAAATAACAAAATCTCCCCACTATGGAATAGCCACCTTAATGTGTGCAGCTAGGGGTCCCCAAGTCCAGTTCTCAAGGGCTACCATCCTGCAACATTTAGATGCATCTCTGCTCAAACACACATGGATCAAATAAACTGCTCATTACCAGCCTATTTCATAGCTGAATAAATGCTGATGATGGTTAATTTGGAGCAGAGATGCATCTAAAAGTTGCTGGCTGGTAGACCTTGAGGACTGGACTTGGGGACCCCCAGGTCATACTATAAGCAGGTTGGTAGTTTTTATAAAATACAATAAAATAAGTCTAAGTCTCTATGTTCAACAGTATACCTGTATCTGAATACTCATTAGATGCTTAAATTTGCATACAAAATCCCTGTTTGTTAATTTACTGACTTATTTTCATTTATCTATTTTAGACATGGTCAAAATATCCTGGTTAAATAAGCCAATATTCCCCACCCTTCTCAACAACCTCTTTAGGGTTATATAATTGACAATCAATCAACTCACCTTATTAGGTCCCCAAAAGGCAAGTCTGTTGTAAAACTTAGTGGGGACAGCCAACGCATTCATACAAACTTTTACACAGCAATTGATGAAACAAAATAGGAAGGTATATCTGACGAATGTCGAAAAATAAAATTAGTTAAAGAACAAATAAAAACATGAGCTAAAATGATACTGGACAGCAGCAATTCGACTGCAATTTAAAGTTAGGGCTAACCTGGCCATTACCTTCCTGTGCTATTCTGCTCGATTCAAATCTGGTTTATAGCTCAGTCTTGACTTTCTCCCATTAATTTGGATTTCTCCCAAATTAATATTAACAGTCATCTTGTTTAGTTTAACACTTAAGAGTGGGGATTGGCTATTTACAGCACAGGTAAGCTTCTTAACTTGGCGCATTACATATGTCACAGCCAAACATAATACACAGCTCTGCATTACGATGTCACCAGGTGACTCAGAACCCTTAAGTCACTGAACAGATGCTTAGACCAGATAAATGTGTGGATGTGCCAAAACTTTCTTCAGTTGAATAGAAACAAAACTGAAGTTATTATCTTTGGACCTAAAAAGGGACGATCTAGAGCAGGGGTGGGCAATCCTGGTCCTTGAGGGCCGGTGTCCTGCAACTCTTAGATGTCTCCCTGGTCCAACACACTTGAATCACCTCCTAAGTGCAGTCAAGTTCTCCAGAGTCCTGCTAATTACCTCAGTTTTTGACTCGGGTGTGTTGAAGTAGAGATGCATCTAAAAGTTGCAGGAGACTGGGCCTCGAGGCTTGGAGTTCCCCACCCCTGATCTAGAATCAATGCACAGCTTCAGTTATTACAATTAAAAACCAGCAATCAGGCTGGAGAGTAGTGATGGACTCTGACCTGAACCTTCAGAGTCACATAAAGACAGTTACAAAATTGGCCTTCTATCACCTGAAGAACATCTCCAAGATTAGAGGACTAATGTCTGAGCGAGATCTAGAGAAATTCATCCATGCATTTATCTTTAGTCGCATTAATTACTGCAAAAGCGTCTTTACAGGTCTGCCTAAAAAAATCAGACAGCTGCAGCTGATCCAGAACGCTGCTGCTGGTGTTCTGACTAAAACCAGGAAGATAGAGCACATCACTCCTGCTCTAAAGTCTTTACACTGGCTCCCTGTGGCTATGCATATTTTTAAGGAATAATAAAGACCACAGTTTCAAACTTAACACTACAATACCATTAATGTATAATTTATTGGAATTTGTATTTTTTCATCTTGTATTGTTTCTTTTCATTCATTGCTCCTCATTTCTTCATGTAGCTTTTACATCAGGAAAAATAACTTAATAAATAAAATGTTGGGTATTTCTTGTACCCTTCTCCCGTAATACGTCTTTAGACGTCACAATTGAACCATGTTTTACTCACTACGGAAAAAATACATGCTGTAAGTGTCATAAGAAACGCACTTGAGCAATCCCTTTGCCAAAAAAAATTTAATAAAAAATACATATTTTTTTATTATTATTCTATTGAGGTCCAAATAAAAACCTCATTTCAAAACAAAGGCATATCTTAAAAGTACATCTACTTGGGTGTCACAGTTATGCTTTTTAAGGTGTGGCTTTCATTAAAGCTTCACAACAACTGCCTGGCAACTTTCTTGGAAAACCCCAAGCAAAGTGTGGTTTATAAATAGCAAGACTGGTTTTCTTGAAGAAATTCTGAGGCAGTTTTTTAAAAAATAATTTCTTAAACAACTGTCATCTGGTATGGATGTCTACTAACATAGTCATACATTTACTAAAAAAAACTACCCACAGCAAGTCAAGTCAGTGAGCGTGTGAAAACATGAACAGGAACTGCCATCACATGGCTAAAGATCACATGGCCCACACTGTCTGCAATGAACTTCAATCAGAGAAAAGGGAATATTAATTTATTTCATTACATATACAGTAATATCACATCCAGCAGCTATGGGCAGGTCAGCAGCATGTCGTTCCGTCCTCATGAGCAGCGAAGACTGTGAAACAAATATTACACATAGTTAAAGAATAATAATCAGCACAGAATAAAGTGACAGCAGGTAAAGAAACATGCAAACATTTCTGTGTAAACCTGTTTCTACAAGTGATTCAAAGTGAGCAACATGTTTATTTATAGTGCAGCACAAGAACTGCTTATTCTCAACAGCACAGGATGATAAGCACATCTATATTAAAACTGTGCAAAGAATCTGATGGAGAGATGTGGCATGTAAAAACACAAACAGCAACATGTTCTCCTTTATGGCCTAATTAAGAAAACATCTTCCTGTTTCAAAAAGAGACATTAGGTTTTCTCGCATTTCGCCATCACGTTTCTAAATCTGTCAGAGCTGAGATCATGTCTGCTTAGTGAGGCATAAAAGTCAGATGAAACAGGAAATGCTGAGTAAAATAGTCCATATTGTCCCCTTCTGTTTTTCAAACAAAAATTTGCTTTTTTATAAATCAGGTAAAACTGCATCAATACGTATTAATGACTGGCAATCTCAGTTTAAATACAATTAAGCATGTTTGATCTAAAAATATGCATTTAGGTTCATTGTCTTTCTTATTTTTGAAGAATGTCTCCATAAAGTTAGGCTGAAGGTAGAAGACGAATAAAGCTTGAGCATAATCTTCAAGGCCGCCGTGTTTATATTGAACCACCTGTGAGTCAGTTTCACTCTGTCTCCCACACTAAAGCTTTTCAAAGCATCTCCAAGTAGAAATTACATTTAGAAAGGCTGTTAGCCTTGTACAGATGTTTATATTTTGATCAGCTTCAGAAGGAAAAATCTGGTAGATCAGGATACAGAGCTCGACACGATTAATCCCGGAAACCGTAACCACAACCAAAGTCACTTCTATAAACATTGTTTTAATAAAAAATGTGCTGAAAGTTCCTTGATGGAGGTGGTTGAGGAATTACAACATTATTCCCTATTTATGCATTAAAGCAAACATCTATTACTTTTATTTAACTTTGACTAAACTCAAAAGAAAGCACAATGAACATATTTATTGATCTATTTATAGATCAAAATTAGTAGGAGTTTTAGTTTTGCTGCATTAGAATGGAAAAAAAATGAACAAAAATGTGATTGTTTTGTATTTAACCTGTCGATCACTGATCTGAGCCTATTAATGGGAACTTGGATAATCCCAGGGATAAGTAAAAAATATCATAGGTTTCACTCTGTATTTTTACCTCAGTTTATGAATCAAATATGAATAAAACATGTATGTTAATTGTTACATTATCCCTTCTCTTTAATGGATTAAACATTAACCATTAAAGAGCAGTGTAACTACTGTAATATTTGTTTTTTTTTAACTGTTTGTCATAACTTGAGCATCTTATACCAGTTCAAATTTGAATTTAAGAATTCAAGGAACATGAAATAAACACAGAATAAAAATATTCCAAGAATAATTGAAAACAAAATGTTCCTAAAATAAAAATTGAATTATTCAAGATAGAGTTATTATTCAAGGTAGGCTACCTTTTGGTGGAGTTTGGTGTGTGTGTGTATATATATATATATATATATATATATATATATATATATATATATATATATATATATATATCAATCCCCACACCTCTATCTAATACTAGAGTTAAATCTTTCCACCTGTCTTTAATAGTTAACATATACACAACTCAAATTAATCACTGTTTGTTGCTGCTATGTGCAATTCATCACCTGGGTTACTGCAGAGATATAAAAAAAATGAATGACGTTATTGTGAGGGGCCACAGCAGCTGCTTTTGGGCTCCTGCTCTTCCTTCTTCAACACCGTGGGTCTCACCACGTCCACGTCACGGTGCAGGTGGTTCAACAAGCCGTCGAGGATGCTCGGAGCACAATAAAAGTCCACCAGAAAGTAAGTCCCTCTGCTGTGCCTCTCGTTGTGTTTTGTCATCTTGTAAGGCAGCAGCCTCTCTCCCATGTTCTCCAGGTTTCTCACCACCGCGCCGCGTTCCATCAGGGTCTCAACCGTGCGCCGGACGGCGGCCGCCGTCTCCGGTCGCTGCATCGCCTTCAGGATCAGAGCCAGCTCGTAGCGAGGCATGGCTGCAGTGAAGTGGTCCTCTTTTCAAGATTTCAATCTGGTTAACAACAAGTTGGGGTCATTGCAGTGAAGGCGACCATGTTATGACACGAGGGACACGGAAGGACTTCAGAATCACGCATGCGCATAACCTCCAAAAACCACAACTAATTATAAAAATAAAAATTGAGTTTGGAATATTATATCAAACTAATAAAAATATATATTTAAGTAAAATCCTACAGTAAGAATATGTACTTATTGGAATAAAAAAAATATTCAGTGACATTCTTTGAAGTTCGGAAAATAAACTAGCAGTGGAGGTCTCACTCTGTCCGCAATAGAAAAAAAAAGAGATACTTCAAATAGAAAAATAATTAAAGGCATTTTACATATTATATTGAATGTAAAACACTGTTTGATTTATTTTATTACCACATTGTCAGCAAGAACTTTTACCAGTTTTCTGAAAATGCTAAGTATTTTTTTCCTAACGGAGGCAGCCATCGCCTCAGAGTAAATCTGTTTACGTCACCATGAGGCGCCTGCGCGCTTCTGTCACTTCCTCTCTGACCTAGGAGCGTGGTAAAGATGGCGGAGCCAAACTCTGTCCCGAGTGATCTTTATAAATGCGTTTATTCGTTCCTGCTGGAGAACAAGTTCACCAAGGCGGCTCAGCAGTTCCTCAAGCAGACTAAAGTTGTAAGTGTCTCACTTTGAGCCATCTGTTGTTTTGCAGGGAGAGGGTTTATAACGTAACTGAACGCACAGGTAACGTGGGGGGCCCGGTGAAATTAACAACACGTGCAGCTGTGTTGTAATCGCCACCTGTTTCAGAGAAAATGCATTAAATGTACTTATTTGTGAAAGTATAAAGAAGAAACGAGTCGATATGTGTAGTTGTGATTGAGACAGTTCTTTGAGATGAAAGACCAAGATACATTTTCTTGCTTCTTCCAGATTCCACAAGATCAAAATGAAGAAAGTCTGGTCAGCATCTACAACTTCTGGGTGAAGTCAGTTGCCTTTCATTTATACACTCTTTTTTTCATCAGTATTTCCTCTCTACTGAGAAAAATCATAGATGATACTGGCAATATCATTAATACACTCTATTTTTTAAATATGGTAGAAAATTGCTGGTGCGCCCTTCATTTTCAAATGTATTCCTTATCAAGAATGCTTGAATAAAATGCAATTGTTTTCCAGTTGCATGCTTCAATGTACGTTTGTGTCACAATAAATTAAAATTCAGTTCAAATATGTGGTACAAATAAAGCACATTTGTTTAATTTTAATGACATTTGTAATAAAAATCCCAAAAATATTTTCCCTATAAACTTAAATTTAAGTCTAAGTAAATAAATTTTAATTCAGAAATTGTATATTATGGCCATATTATGACTTGACAGTCTTCCTGCAGATTGTCATTGACACCATGTCTGTCTCGCTTGTCAAATTAATGAAAAGCGTAGTGGAAGGAAAAAAGTATGGCATGAATAACCACAGTCTTTAGAGCAAGATGAAGCAAAGCCCATTTCAGTTAGAGGAAGACAAAGTCAAGAGCCACAAGCCTCAACTGTCACTATTATTTTTCTGAATTTTGGGGGTTTTGTTGGCACTAAATCGACAAAATTAGCAGAAAAAAGACTTTTAATATATGACCATGTAATGTTTTGAAGTATTGCATTGAAAATCTCTTGTAATCTATCTGTAGCTCGATGTGTAGACTTGTGGACCTGAGGATAAGACGTTCTGTTTGAGCGTACTCCAATGGTTATATTTGGTGATGAGTCAGATGAGATGGAGTTGGAGCACCACAGGGTGCAATGCTATTCTTCATGTATACAATGAATTGTAGAACCATTATGATCATTTTAAACTATTTAACAATACAGAAAATACTAATGTGGTAGCTTTAATATATTACAGATAGAGTGAATTTTTAAAAAATTCTATTTCTTACTGATTTTATTAATGTGTTAAAATTCTGACTGTTTTGCCTCTTCCAATGTTTGAACTTCGAGCAGCAGGAGATGGTGTAAATTCAAGATTTCCTGGTGAATAATCTAATTTGTTAGGAGTAATGTCATTCATTTTCCTTGATAAGGTCTCCTGAGGCCAGGAAACGGAAAGCAGCTTCAGCATCAGTTAATGGACCTTCAGCCAAGAAGGCCAGGCCCAGCGCAGAAAGCTCCAGCAGTGAGGACTCGAGTGACTCCGAGGAGGAGAAGAAAACTCCTGCAAAGGTGGGAATCAAAACCTTCATTCTGAAACTCAACATTTTTGCAGGATTTTCAACTGCACTCAGTTTCTAAAAATGAATTTTTACGTATGCAGACTGCTCTTAAGGCTGCGCCTGCTGCCGCACCGGGTAGCAGCACGAGGAAGAAGGACAGCAGCTCTAGCAGCGAAGAGTCGGACTCTGAAGATGAGCAACCCGCCAAAGCTCCTGCAGCGAGTAAGTCAGAAGACGGCAAGAGTTAAACCTGTTAAACAGCATAAAGCTTGTAATGAAAATGACTTTACATGCATTTTGTTTGTGATGACAGAAGCTGTCACAGCAGCCAAAGCAGCTGCTTCTGCTAAGAAGAAGCAGGAGAGCAGCAGTGAAGACAGCTCCTCTGACTCTGAGGATGAACCACCAGCAAAGGTAAACGGGGGGGAAAAAAGTTTTCCAACCATGATTGCAGAAATGTATTGAAACATGTAATAATGGTTTTGTGTGTGTGTGTGTGTGTGTGTGTGTGTGTGTGTGTGTGTGTGTTCTGTAAGGCTCCTGCTAAACCTGCAGCTCCAGTAAACAAAGCTGCAGCTCCAGTAAACAAAGCTGCAGCTCCAGTAAACAAAGCTGCAGCTCCTGCTGAGTCCAGCAGTGAAGACTCTTCATCTGAAGATGAAACTCCACCAAGCAAAAAACCCAAACCAGGTTTGATTTTGTTTTAAAGTTTTTAACTTTTATGTACTTAGAAATAACACCAGTCTGTCCATCCATCCATCCATGTTTTTCTTCTATTCCATCATCTACTTCTTTACAGTCGATCTTTTGCAACTTCCATATTAGAAGCCCGACCGCTAGAGACATATCTGTAATGAATCGATTGTTATAAACTCTATAAATGTTGATTTGAAAAAATGTAAAGGATGTTTGTTCCTGCAGTCCCTTGTGACCTGATTGTAAATGTCCACCTCTGTCCTGTCAGGACCGTACAGCGCCGTACCTCCGCCTGCCTCCATCCAGAAGGCTCCTGCTGCAGCTGCTGCTAGCAAAGCCAAGGCCAGTGAGTCCTCAGAGAGCAGTGATGACAGCAGTGATGAAGAGGAGAAGAAGAAGGTGGCTGGTAAGTTTTTCAGCTTTCTCAGTCTGACCTGTCAAAGGATTTAACTAGTGACTAAATGGTTAAATAATTACAGTAAAACCTGCTCCTGCGAAGAAAACTGCCGCAAAACCTGCAGCGACCAAACCTGCAGCAAAGAAGCAAGAGTCCAGTTCAGAGAGCTCCGGTAATGATCCCAGAACCCAAACGTTTTGTACTCTGGTTCATGTGAAGCTCAACAGATAAAATACATTTTTGCCTGTGTTTATGTATTCTTAGATTCAAGCTCAGATGAAGAAGAAGCCAAGAAGCCTGCGGCTAAAGCTACCCCGGCTAAAGCTACCCCGGCTAAAGCTACCCCGGCTAAAGCTACCCCGGCTAAAGCTACCCCGGCTAAAGCAGAGGACTCTGAGGAAGACTCAAGTTCAGATGAGGAGGAAGAGGGGGTGAAGAAACCTGCAGCAAAGACGCCTCCTGCCAAACCTGCTGCTGTTAAAGCTGCTCCTACTAAAGCTGCTGCGCCCATCACGCCTGCTAAAAAGGATTCCTCCTCTTCCTCAGAGGATTCCAGCTCAGAGGAGGAACAGAAGGCGGTTAAAAAACCACCACCTGCAAAAACCGCTGCAGCAAAGAAAGACGAGACCTCGAGCTCAGGTAAGGCAAGCCGGAAAGGAGCAGATTAGATCTGCAACTAATGATTATTTTAGTAATCAATTATTATTAAAATTGGCACATTCTGCTGCTGATGTTTTTATTTAAGCTCTTAAACTATTTTATACAATGTCAGAAATGCAGTAAAAGAGGCAAATGAACAAATAATTTCCTTTTAAAATAAACATTTTATTTCCCTCAGTGAATCTGCTCTGGGTGAAGCTAAAACTATGAGGCAACTTGAAGAGTTTCTGGTAGAACATATTTACAGACAAAAGGCGTTTTTATCTTAAATTTATTATGTGTATATATATTTTGTACAGATTTGGCTTAATTACTGCTCTGAGTGTGTTTTTCAGCAACTTGCATTTTTAAAAATCTGTACAGTCCAGATAACAATTAATTGATTTCTTAATTATTTATCAAGCCTTAATCATTTCAGCCATAGAGCATTTCATGTCATCCTGGTTTTGAATGCAAATGTTTTGTCTCCTCAGAAAGCAGCTCTGAAGATGAGGCTCCAGCAAAGCCGCCCTCTAAGGCCGCGACCCCGAAGACCCAGCCTGCTGCCTCTAAACCCCCCGCAAAGGCAGCAGAGACGAGCTCAGACTCGGAGGATTCCTCTGATGAAGAGGACGAACCCCCGAAATCTAAGCCAGCTGCTAAGCCAGCTGCTAAGCCAGCTGCCGCTGTCCCAAAACCTGCTGCAAAGCCTGCTGCAGCAGCAGACAGCAGCTCCGACTCCGACTCCTCCTCTGAAGATGATGAGCCGGCGAAGACCAAACCAACAGCCCCTAAGGTGGGAAAACCAGCTTCAAAAGCCTCAACTCCTGCAGCCAAACCTGCTGCAGCAGCAGAGAGCAGCTCAGACTCTGACTCGTCAGACGAAGAAGAGCCAGCCAAGGCGAAGCCAGCGTCAAAACCTGCAACACCTGCAGCCAAGGCAGCTACCCCAGCCTCAAAGCCTGCAGGAAAACCTGCAGCAGAAAGCAGTTCTGACTCTGACTCTTCTTCTGAAGATGAAGAACCAGCCAAGGCTAAACCAACAGCAACTAAAGCATCTACTCCAGCCTCAAAACCTGCAGCTAAAACTGCAGCTGGAGCATCGAAGCCTGCAACACCTGCAGCCAGGGCAGCTACCCCAGCCTCAAAGCCTGCAGGAAAACCTGCAGCAGAAAGCAGTTCTGACTCTGACTCTTCTTCTGAAGATGAAGAACCAGCCAAGGCTAAACCAACAGCAACTAAAGCATCTACCCCAGCCTCAAAGCCTGCAGCTAAAACTGCAGCTGGAGCATCGAAGCCTGCAACACCTGCAGGAAAACCTGCAGCATCCTCTGAAAGCAGCTCTGACTCTTCCTCTGAAGATGAAGAACCAGCTAAACCCAAAGCTGCAGTGACCAAAGTAGCAACCCCAGCCTCAAAGCCTGCGACTCCTGCAGCAAAAACTGGTAAAACAAAGAGCAGCTCTGAGTCTGACAGCTCAGAGTCATCGGAGGATGAAGCAGCCAAGAAACCAGCCACCAAACCTGCTGCAGCTGGGAAGGCCACCAAACCTGCTGCAGGTGGGAAGGCCACCAAACCTGCTGCAGCTGGGAAGGCCACCAAACCTGCTGCAGTGAAAAAGGCTGAAGAGAGCAGCTCTGACTCTTCAGATAGCTCCGACTCAGAAGAGGAGGCCCCTCCTGCTAAACCTGCAGCCACCAACGGCAAAGCAGCGACTCCTAAAGCTGCAGCTACAGTGGTGAAGGCAGCACTCCCAAAGCCAACAGTTGAGTCTTCATCCAGTGACAGCAGCTCTGAGGAGGAAGCAGTCAGTAAAACTAGTCAAGTTAAAGCTCCTGCTGCCGCAGCAAAGAACAAGACGGTGGCGGCAGCCAAAGCCGAGGAGAGCAGCAGCTCCTCCTCAGACAGCTCCTCAGAGGACGAAGCTCCGCGGAAAGCAGCCACGGCTCCTCCCACTCCCACAGCCAACAGTGAGTTCCCCACATGTTGGTCTCCAGCATCAGATCATTTCTTTCCATCGGTCATCACTTGATCACTGTTATGCAAAAACAGTCAAACCTCTAAACCTTTTCTCATTCAGTCAGATTTCATAAAACACAAGTGGTTCATAATTGTGAAGTTTAATGAAAATTATACATGGTTTCCAAAATGATAGACAAAGTGCGCCGCCAGTGAAGTGTGGCGTTACAGTCACACAGAAAGCTTCTTGTCTTTTTATCACCTAAATTTACTTTAAATGTACTGAAAACTTCCTCCTTGACCTGTCTGCTGTGCTGCTTGGTCTTCATGAAGCTGATTTAAATTTTTTCTGTGGGCATTTGGAGCACGGGATTTAATTTGGGGGCATCGGAGTTAAAGGGAGCTAAACATAAATGCACACCACTGTTGGATTTTTCTTGCCTCCTTATGATCATGGTTAATGTTTGCAGTTTGGATTGTTTTCTCCAAGTTTGAGAATAACTGATTCATGCCTCTGATTCATCCAGATACAAATGGAAAGAGGAAACGTGATGAAGAGTCATCAGAAAGTGAAGAGGCAGCTGTAAAGACGCCAAAAAATAAGAAAGTAACGACCACACCGCAGACTTTCCCCAAAGCCAATAAGAAGGTAAATCCTGTGGAACTGATGGTGATGCGTTCAGATTTTATTGATGAGAAAACTGATGGAAATAACTTTGTTGCAGTCCTCTAACGTACCGTTCCGTAGAATAGTCGAAGAACATGTAGAAGTCGATCCCCGACTGGCAGATAACTCCTTTGAAGCTAAGGTGAGTTTAGATTTCTCTCAACATTTTACCCTTGAAGTCTCCCCCCCTCTCTCCCCCCTAGTTTTTACATTTTCATTTCTGCTTCTCCTTCCAGAATGGAGCCAACGGAGACTGGGGACAGAGAGCTAACGAGGCTCTCAAGTTTACCAAAGGAAAGTCATTCCGCCACGAAAAGACAAAAAAGAAGAGAGGGAGCTACCGCGGCGGAGCCATTTCCACCTCAGTCAACTCCATCAAATTTGACAGCGATTGATCTCTCCTAATCCAGCTGTAACCCAGCTGTGGGCTCAGGAATCTGCTGTTTGGTCCCTCACCCGCCGGAGACGGTCTGTCAGCATCACCTGAGCAACTGAGCCCAGCTGGCACTTAATGTACTCATCTACCTTTGGTCTTCTTTGATCTGATTCAAGGTGTGATATTACTTATGGCCACTAGGTGGCTGCAGGCCACCAGTTGATGGTACAAAGCTGAAGCTTATGGCCTGTCCCTCCGTCTCAAACGATTCGTGTCGTGTAACTTTCATTCTATAGGTTTAATTGTCAGTTGTCTCTCGGTGAATGACAGCCATGTGACCCATCAGGCTCATTATGTGTTTTTTTTTTTTTTTTTTTTGTAATGGAACTGAGGTATTGTTAAATTTAGACTTTGGAGCAGGGAGTGTTTGGGCTTTCCCCCTCCCTCTTACAATCACAGTAAACATTAAAGTTTTATACTGTATTTATAGTAAAATTTTATTCCATGTGGGATTATTAGAGCCACCCATTTCTGCTCCATGCCTTTTCTAATTGAACTTTTGTTTTGATCATGTTTGTTTTGTTCCTGTTTGGTTTGATCCTGTTTGTTTTGATGTGCGGATGCTCATGTTAACCCTCCACATTCATTAGTGATGAGTTATTAGTAAAACTGAGAGCCATATTTTCAGTGTAATGAGCTTCTATGTTGTTTTTTTATTCTAACTTTAAATAAAAATCTAACATTAAAATATTTATGTTAAAGGATTCTGACGCTTAAAAAATATTTTTTAGAAACATGTTTTTGTTTGTTTAAAGCAAAAACATCACAGAACTAAATCAAATCTTTAAAATGAATTTTTTTTTTCATGTATTAAAATCAAAATTTGATGTTTAGTTTTATTTTTTTTCTTCAGATTTAACAGTTAAAAAATAATGACTTCTGGCTCCATACAGATGTTGGTTGCACTGTCCTGAAGAGTAGCATTACTTCAAAGTAATACATGAGTAAAATAAGTATCCTGCATTAAAACTACTCAACTTTATTTTTCAAAGTTACTCATGAAATGTACATGGTCACTACCAGCCTTTGCACTGAACCTGTCATCTACATGGTAAAGCATGGTGGTGGCAGAATTATGTTGTGTGAATTATTGTCTTTATCAGGAACAGAGAAGATGAATTGGATTAAATAGTTACTTCGCGAAAACCTAATGGTTGCAAAAGACTTGAGATGCAGAGGAGGTTCACCTGCCAGCAGAACAATACCACTAAAACAACAATGGTTTATGAAAGCATGTGTATGGGTAACCCAAAGACCTAGTCAAAGTCCAGACCTATATTTATTTGAAAATCTGTGGGAAATATTTCAGCCTCCAGATGTCTAGTGAAGAGTTGCAGCTGTTACTGCAACAAAATATCTTTATGCAAAGTATAAGTTTCCGTTCCATTTTGAAGTTATGCACCATTTTGTGATATGACATAAAATTTAATGAAAAAGTGTGGCTGTGATCTGACAAAATGTGAAACATGTCAAAAAGTATAAATAGTTCTGCAGGGAATATTGCATATGTGTATTATATAGTCTTACACTAAAATAAAACCCAAAGGTTTTCATGGAGAAAGTACAAAATAATTTTAGGTCATCGAACACAAGCATTTGGGTTTGTTCCCATCGGAGCCTCCAGGTGGCAGCAAAGCACTTCTGTGTTTCTGTTTACATGTGGAACAGTTACTGGATGCCATGGAGAAGCTCTGAGTGGGTTTCTGGGTCCAGAAACCAAAAAAATGTCTGGATTCTTTTTCACTAACAAGCCTGTCAACATGTGTCTCCTTTAGCATTTCACTGTAGTAAAACGAATAATTTGACTGGGTCTCCATGACATTTACAGGTGCCATCAGTCAGAATATTAGCACCTTAGCTGCATTTCTTTCAACCTTAAATTAGAATTTAACACTAGATTGCACATTAAGCCAGATATGAAAAGGGTTTAATTCTCATCAGCTTCATCTTCTCATTATAGCTATATGTCATTTCTGATGATGGGGCTCTGCTGTCATGAAAACATGGACATCTTGACGGCTCTCCCTCCAGGATGTTTAATTTTGGGTGCAGCTGAGTGTTTTACAGCACCACAGTGGAAAATCCACAATTATGTTGGCAGATCCTGTCACTCATCGCCCACACAAAGCATATAAGTGGGAAAATTTCAGTGTTAAAAGTGAGATCTTGGCAAGTTCAGACAGGAATAGTCGTGACATGTGACGCTTTATCACTTCTCAGTTGTTCTCGGTTATTTAAGAAAATAAGATTTTTATTCATGGAATCAAGGTCGATGACTGGTCAAGAACCTAACTCTGCTTTAATGTGAAAATAAAGCTCTCCTATAACTTTTAGAAACGATTAAGATCATTATCACTACTACATGAAACCAGCATACCATCGTGGGCCTACATGGGTTTGACTAATTCTCCCACATGAGCTTTGGCTGCCAGCAGTGCCTCCAGAGTTACTTGGTATTCAGTTTCTATGCTCAGGTGACAGTTTTTGAGATGCTCAAGGCTTGGAATGTTGTTTACCAAACCCTTTAATATCTGATCTTTCCTTTGTCTTCATGATGCCATTTGTTCTCTAACAAATCTCTGAGCCCTTCACCAAACTAGATATGCCGACCTTAAATTAAATGCAGCTGGACTCTCGATTAGGTGGAATCTGAAGGTAGGCTCACTGGATGATATTTATGGGTATAATGTTGTTATGTAGTTGTACTGGGAACAAGGAAATGCCAACTTCCCAGCCGGAAAAATCAATTGAAACACCCTATGAAGTCAAAATTCCCAGTGGAAAAAGCCCCCGACTACTTCCCCCAGTTACGACCTTTAAAAGCCGACTTTGCGTTTCAATATGGCCGCTTCTGACGTCAACAGTAGCTGTGGCGGAAATATATTTTACAAGACACATGTAAGAATGCATGTAAAATATTTGTTACATGCTGCGCCAGCAACTCTAAGCAAATTAAAAGTGGTATTTGCTTATGGAAACTTAAAATGATGTAAGAGGTACTACAAACATGGGCGTCGCCATTTTGAAATTCCACTTCTTCACTGTTAATCTCCGACTTCCAAGGTAACTGGAGTGCAGCTCAGGAGTAAAGGGCCGGGGCCTGAATACAAATGGTCTAAAATCTCAATTTTCTTATAAGAAAGTGGTTGTAACAGAACAGTTGTGGTATTTTAATTAATTCAAGAGAAGACCAGGCGGCCTGGTGAGTCACACATTTTCCTAATTGTAAATTAAAAAGCCCTTAGCATTTCAAAAACAGTATTATTAATGTGCACACAGAGAAAAGATAAGGGGGTAATTGATGTGAAGGAACATGATGTAATTACACAAAAGAGCTGGGCTGGCACCGACTCCGAATGCAGCTTCAGTGAGCAGGGAAACTTGACCGACCGTCCTTGCTCAGGGTTTACATGAATGGCTTCTTGAAATTCACTCTTCAGATGTGACTGTGTGCTGCCATTTCTGGGAGTTTTTGCACATCAAACAGTTTCTCTAAAGCGATTTTTGGGAATAAATGTCATGAAGTGAACACAATTTGAAATGAAACATTTTAATTTCAATGTGATTGGGATTCCAGACGTAAACTCCTGGAAGAAAACAGCTGAGGAATAATGATGAGAGGCCCTTGAACCTAATCTCCTGCCTAGCAATCACTCCTGAGCACCACTTCCGCCTGTCAGCGGTAAAACATGTAAGAGAGAGCAGAGCAGCTTGTTTCAGGCCAATGGTGCAGTGTGTGTGTGTGTGTGAGGAAGCTGCAGGACAATCTTTTAATGGGCAACAGAGGCCGAGGACTGCCCATCCTTTTCCATTTCAATTAGACAAAACTGCTGACTGTTTCCACACACACATCCATCGCTTTTATGTTTCTGAGTGTATGAGTTGGCAGATGTGATCAAAACACAAAATTTCACATAAACATGTTATAGTACACTCCATTACGCTTGACGAATGACTCCAGGTATCGGTGCCATTAATCCCTCACTGAGCTTTCCCTACAATTCAGACTGAAGAGAAGAACAACTGCGCATTTACATTATGAAAAAAATCTTTAATAGGATTTTCTTTGAAGATTTATCTTTAGAGAAAAAGAAGTATGTTCTTTATTGGACAAACTGGTGAGGAATATTAAGATAGAAGAAGCGGTGGGACTTGATTTGCTTTGTGCAAAACAAACTGAGCGGCCGGTGTCAGTCCTGAACAAACATATGTGGGTAAAAACAAAACTGACTCCCCTTTTACTCTTAATTGCAATCAAATAGGAAAGAAAAACAGTTGATTTTAGTGTTTTTAAGTCAAATAATTAAAAAGCTTGAATATGGGAAAGAAAAATAAGCAGAAACTTAGCAATATTCTGAAAAACACAAGTACAATGCAAGGCCTCAGAAAGGCACAAGAGCAGGAGCCATTCAGGATGTTTCAGTCACGGTGGGTTAATAGCTTGAAGTACAGCAGCATGCAGTAATGACTGATGATCGCCCTCAGAGCTGCAGCTTTACTGAGTTCATGTCGATTCTCCTGAACAAGAGCGTCTTTGTCTCTCTCCACACAAAACGCCTCTGAAATGGTGTCCATTACGTCTTCGGAGCGGCGAAGTCCCAGGCGGTGTCCTGGGCGCACTTCCACATGGCGCGCACCAGCCGGGTGAAGCCCATGTCTTTGGGTTTCTCCAACCCACGCATCAGCCGCTGCTTCATGATGGCGATGAACTCCTTGTTGCTAAGCTCCCCATTCCCTGGAGGAGGCGGACGAGGAGGGAGAAGGGTGGGAGGAGACAGACAGGGGGAGGGAGGTGATGAAATAATGAAGGAATGGGAAGTAAGAGGAGGGGGAGAGGACTTCCAATTTTCTCAACTCTAGAGGCGATACAACACGGACAATATTCACACCCTTTGAAAAGCACAACATTTTGTCACATTCAAACTGCAACGTGTTCTATTCGGATTTGATCACAAAAGTCATGAATAATTGCAAAATGATGAATGGAAAAATAACATCCAAGAAGCCTTATTGTGAAACATGGTGGTAGGAGCATCATACTGAGGGAATGCTGTTCTCCAGCAGAGACCAGATAGCGGGTAGAGGCATGCCCAAAACACGTGTGGCTGACATGGCAACCAAATCTCTCACTCGGGTTGGCCAAACGAGATTTTTAAAACCAATTTTCTTTTCATCAAAATGTTAACAATAAGGAGCTGCTTCACTCCTAACATTTTGTTGTCACAATGATATTTATCATCAATCACCCTTGGCAACAGAAACTGCCATCAAGCATTTGTGATACCTGACAATGAGTCTTTTCTCTCACAAGGGAGAAATGTTGTCCTTTAGAGAAAATTGTTTCAAATATACTGAAGGGTTTCAACTACGATCGGTCTGTTTGAGGTCGTGCTGCTTCATCTCAGTTGGATTTAAGTCCAGACTTAGACTAAGGCCACTTAAAAATCCTAATGTTGGTTTGTTTGTTTTTGTTGGATCATTGTCCAACTGCATCGCCCAAAGGAGTTTAAGCTGAAGGCCGGATGTTCTCTCTCTCTCTTTCTCTCTCTCTCTCTTGCTCGCTCTCTCTCTTTTTTTAGAAACTTTATGCATTTCATCAGAATTCACGGTTCCATCAGTTATTTTAAGCGGTCAAAGACCCAAAGAAGCAGAGCAGCTGCAGACCATCGCACCTCCACTGTATTTGACTCTTGTTATGATCACCCTTTCTGGGATATTTTTATTCCAGCTGCAGTAACAGGATGCAAATCCTAAACAAAGTTCCACTTTTCTCTGGAGGATATTTTCCAGAGAATGTTGGGAATGAGAGATGGGCCATTGTGATCTTTTGGGTCAGATCTGGATTCTATCTTGGAAGTGTCGTGGAAGCCATTTTGCTTTCTTATGGTTAAACCATGAAAAGTGAACTTGACTGAGGGAAATGAGGCCCTGCAGAGCTGGAGATACGCTTGGAGAAATTTTGTTAGACTGCAACTCCTGGGAAGGTTCATTGCTTTTAAATCTTTTCTCTGTGGATAAAGGCTTCCACTGGAGTCCCATTTCCAGACTGTTGGATGTCAATTACTGTTTTTCTCATCTGTTAATTTCTTCAGACTGATGTATGATGTGTTGCTTTTTGAGATCTTTTGGCCTACTCCATGATATCAAAACGGATATAATTGTTGAATCTACAGGTCCGGTCATAATAAAGGGTGTGGCTAGTGAAATTGAACCAAAATTAATCAGTTAATTCAATTACATTTCCACACAGGGTTGATTTGGATAGCTGCTACCTGTTAAAATACGACAACACTGTAATGTGACTAAAATGTGACGAGTTCAAGGGGTGTGAATGCTCCGATGACTTCAGTTTCTTCATATCTACTGGGGCTATATGCTGTGTTTAATTATCTCCAGTGGAGGGATACGATAATGAGACAGTCGTGTGCTTACCGTCGCAGTCGAAGAGAGCAAACACGACGTCGCACACGTGATCCGACAGCTCCACCTTGGCAACGGTGCGGGCCACCTGCTTCATGGTAACTGAGAGGGGGAGAGATTTCAGAGTAACAAAGGTCTGAGCGAGCTCACACCGAGAGCATTGTGTACACAAGTCAAACTGCAGTGGATCAATACTAGGCAGGTTCTTCCATTCAGCAGAGAGACAGGAGAGAGGCTGAGAGAGGAGGAGGAGGACTACGAGGAAGAGCGGGGAGTATCGGGAGAAAAGAAAGATGGAGGCTGTGAGGAGACAAAGGTGTTTGGGATTAGAAGCTGATGAGGAACTGGCATGTGGTCCACTGTAAAGGTAGTTTCAATTATGTTGGGATATGATGTTATTGATCAAATAAAGTGGGAAAAAATATGCATAATTTTCAATATATCAATATATGTAGCTCAGAAAGAGAGTTTATACCAATTACACTGTGTGGCCTAGTCAAAGCCTAAAATCAAATGTAGAATGGAGGGATGAATTACAAATTGCAGGTCAAATCTAACTGATTTGTAGCAAAACTGCGAAGATGAATGGACAAACCTTTTAGTCTATAAGTGTTCAGAGCTTGTAGAGGTAAACTGTAAACAACCCTAAAAGTACTGAGACAGCAGTATTTAGTTTTTAAAAAACAATAAAGACATCATTTTTGTAAATGACATTGTACCTGGAAAAGGAAAGAAATGGCACTAGCTTGTGTTAGTCTGTCACATGAAATTAATATTTCTGCAAGTCAATGTAATTAGTGAAAAAAAATTATGAAAAAGGTCCATCATAATGAAAAAAAAGTCAAAGCAAATGGTGAAAAAAAAAAAAAAACCTGAGACAAATCCCACCAAGAAGCCCATTAGCGGCCTTCTTTTGTACCTTTCAGAGAGCCATTGTGCAGTTCCTCACTTAACGCCCACATACGAGAGAGAGAGAGCAGGGAAAGGGTGTGAAATCATTGGATTTGAGAGTGAGATTAGAAAGATGAAAGCAAAAAGGAGGAACGGAAAAAAAAAAAAAAAAACAGATATAGAAAAGCAGCAAACGATCCGAGAGCTCCTGTAGGCGGGAAGAGCAGGGAGTCGGTTTTGGAGTGGACAGCAGAGGAGAGAAGATAAGTTGCAGACTCATGCCTGGCAGCAGGCTGATGGTTTCAGACAGACGTTGGTGAGTTAATGTGAGTCCGAACTGTGGCACCTCAGGGCCGACTCCTCACCGCGTTAACGCAGCTGCTGCTGCTTCATCAGTGAATAGATGTGCAGACAGAAAACATAAGGAGGTTTATTCATTGTCTCCTGACAATAAACATAGGAGACAATGAATCATCAAACGGTTTCCATATTAGAAAGCGGCAGATTCTCAGGCGCTGATGTCAAACTGTTCTTATTAGCATGTAATAATAAAAAAAGTTAAGACATTCAAATAACCTAATCAGTGATGAATAATTCAGCCTTCACACTGATTAGAAACTCTGCTAAAGATGAAGAAAAAGCTTTCAGCGTCCAACGTTTGGGAAATAGCGGTTTAATAAAATCGCTGGTGCTATAAATATTTGCACCCTAACGTCAGCAGGACAGCACTTCTCCTTGAAGATTTCCCAAGGTGGAGCAAACAGAGAGAGGGATGATGCTGCTCTCCTCTCTTCAGCTCGCCACGGGTTTTACAGGATTTATGTCTGAGGACTGAGAAAGGTTAGCTTTGTGTCCGGTGAACCAACTATGTAAATATGGACATATGTTTTGGATCATTATCCAGCGGAAAGAGCAACTGATGACCCATTCCTGGTTTTCTGGCAGAGGTCACAGGTTTTAATGTTTTCTCATCGGGGTTCATGATGCGGTGCATTTTAAAAAGGTTTCCAGGTAAAGGAAACTGAGTAGTGAACCCAAGAGGAATGTGTATGATTAATAGTGATGTATCTGAAAACCTGACGTGGGTGTAACCACTGCATTTTGGGGTGGTCTCCTCCTCTCTGTCGTTCCTGTACTGCTACTCATTTCAAAGCTGCTTTGTCATGGCTTCTTCTCTTAATTCTGTTACTGCAAAATAAAGGCTTCAATTAAAAAATACTTTATGTATCCCAAAGAGAAATTAAATGTTGTAACTCGTATCATCCAAGTATCTTCAGAGTCGTCGTGGAAGGTGACGCTGTGGGCAGGAAGGACCTCCCCTAGCAGTCACAGCTACAGTCTTAAAGAGGAGTGGTAGATAAACAGATGGATGGAGAAACGAATGACAGAGAGCTGAGTGAAGGGTGGGAACGAAGCCAAGCTGAAAGTAGATTTGGTTTGCAGGGTTCTAACATCTCAGAGGGTAAAAGTGATAACAGTTAAAGCGAGAGAGGGCGTACCTTTATCTATTGAAGCCCCAGCCATGTGGTAGAAACTAAGTGCTGTGTCCACATCGTTCACGTTCTTTAGAAAGGTAAAGAAATTCTCCACTTCCTCAAAAGTGATTCCCTGTGTAGAAAAAAAAAGAAGAAGAAAATAGGAAAGGAAAAAGTTTAGCCACAAACTGTCACAATGAGATCTGCAACCGTAACCGAGAGCAGGTCTGCAGTGTGACACAAATGACAAGAGGAAGCGGGCAGAAGCTTTCGACACACATGGATGATCAGCGCACGACGAACGGACAGGAGAACAGACGGTGTTAAACACACACGCATACAAACACAAACCCTTCAGAATCACCACCAGACAGCTGCTGCTCCGGAGTTCATTTGCAAAGAAAAGCGAACAGCTGCTTTTTGGCAACACATTTCTGGTTTCTTTATTTTATATTTACTTCATGGGTTAGTGGAAATCTGAACGCCAAACAGCAGGATGAGAGAGGCTAAGTGATGGAAGTGCAGAAACGGAGAGTGATGCTGTGTGATGTTTAACTCCTTAGAGGGAGACAAAGCAAGGATGCATCTTTAGCATGAGTTGCAGGGCCGCTCTGCTTATGCTGCTTTTTCTCTGATAATTGCTGCACTTCTCCATCAAATATGCCTCATCATGCCTCCCATATCTTCACTAAACTGACTGATGGGCTCATTACACTAAAGAGGAGCTATTACAAAACCACAGCCTGAAGATAAACTGGATATACTTTGGCTGCCTTTGTAACTCTAGTCTGGTATCTCTATGGGGATGCTCACAGTGGAATCTATTTTTCAGCTTTATAGAATAAGCCCACATCACAATGCTGCCACCATCATGTCTCACTGTGCTTATTTTGGTGATACACAGTGTTCGTTTCATGGTTCACAGTTCAACTTGGACTTATAAGTAATTCTCCAGTAAGGAGGCCGATCTCTTAAGCCCAGTAATATTGATAATTCAGGTGATTGCTCTGTTTAAGATCCTTTTTCTAAGATAATGGCTGAATTTCTCCATCAGGTTATGCCTCATCATGCCCTGTATAACTTCACTGAACTGACTGAGGGGCTCATTGCACTCAGTATGAACTAGTATGAAACCAGAAATAGACATGAAAGAGAAGAAAGAGGGCATCCGTGGTGGTTGGCTTTACGTCCTAGAAGGGCTGCAAGTAATTATTTTAGTAACTGACGATCAATCGGATTAAACAATTTACACATTCTACAAATTTTTCTTTTAACCACTTAAGATTTCTTTTAATACTGTATCAGAAATACATTAAAATATACACATAAACAATTCAATTAATTTTTAAAACAAGGAAATAAATATTTTGTTGCCTAAAATGCTCAAATTGCCTTTTTAAATCTGTATACTCCAGTTAATTAAATGATTACAAAATTAGTTGACGATCATTTCAGTGATCAATTCATCAGGATTAATCTAATTACTCGTTTCAGCCCTACATCCCAGCTGTATTTTAGTTGTCATGTTGTGGTTTCAGATGTTTGTTTGGATTCAGTAACGAAATATTCCAGCAGAAACTCCCAAGGTTTTGGCTCAGAACCTTAAAAAACCATTTGAAATGGTGACGCAAAGTTCAACAGCCACTCCCTAAAGGGTTTCAGCAGCTTTTTCTCTGTTTTGGATGTTTTCTTTGAAATAAAAGGCTTTTATCTTGCAGTTTTTGTTCAGACAAACTAAAAATACAGAACGTTGCTTTGTTTTTGTTCCTTTTTCTAAGATAATTTCTGTACTTCTCCATCAGACATGCCTCATCCTGCCTCTCTCTGGCATGTGGTTTTCAATATTTCACTGTGATGTTTGCCAGCTTTAGTTTCTAGTAGCTCCTGTGTCACTTTCAGGATGTAAAACGCACGGACACAATTTCACCGAGATGACTGATGAGCTCATTAGACTACAGAGGAGCTATTATGAAAGCAAATACAAAACAGAAAACACATATTTGTTTTAATTTTCATCTCTTCTTTCCTGTTTTTAGTGCTTGAAGCAATATGTCTGGGAGCAGTGGAAGAAAGTTGGCGCCGGTGAAAAAAAGTTACAGCCTCCTTTCTGGAGCATCAACTTAAATCAAAGTAAAAGAAAGCAACTGAAAGAGAAATATTAAAGAAGCCGAACAAAGTATGAAATGGTTGGAGTCTGTGGAGACTGAGATCCCGGAGAAGCTCAAAGATGGATGAAATGTTAGCTTTTTCTACGCAACGACAGCTCTTTCTTTGATCAAAGCCAAACAGTGTTGACCAGGTGGATGATGACTGGAATAGAAAGTGTTATCATTTCTTATCGATGCCTTACTTTTTACCTTGCCGTTCACAAACACAGCTGAGCAGAAGATTCTAAACGTTTCTATCAGGTTTGTCAAATATTGTTAAATCCAGGAGAGTTCAGGTGAGACATTTGCAGACATGCATCGTCAATTTTGGTTGACAACGCTTCTGAACTGGGTGAAAAAGCCAAGAAGAAACTTGAGTTTGAATTTATAGTTGGTTTTCTCTAATGCCTGGCCCACAATAATACACACAGCCTCAGATTTAGTTTTTTGTCTCGACTGTTGTTTTTTCTGTGAACTAATTTGTCTTGAAGGTATTCATTCTGAAGCAGGGACTTGTTTTTTCTAACCATGGCGATGTGAAGCTAGCCTTAAAGTGGATGGTGACGATGTTGTGTGGCAGTTTTCAGTTCATGGATTTGGTGAAATTATGAGATTCGTGCACAATAAAGTACAATAAACCTGACTGTCTCTGACTGCAGATAAACAAAAACACGGCTCCACCTGTGCATCCTTAAACATCTTCTTCAAGCCTTTCTGCATCTGCTTGAGTTTCCGTGACTGGACGCCGCTGTACGCCAGCAGCATCCCTCCAAACTGCCTCTCCGTGATCCTGCCGTCCACCGGGTCGTTCCTCTCAAACTGTGGAGACGGACAGATAGGAAGTGAGCGTTCCCCAGAGGGACTGACAGATTACTATGAGCAGGATGGCGTGGGGGGAGGACGGGGAACAGTAAATACTGGAGTCAGGCTTCAAGTTGAATCTTGTTTAGAGACATTAAAGCTGAATGTGCTTTATGCTATCCATGTTTCACTGGATGACTTAACAACAGTGTTTATTTGGGGGAGCCGGGCGAGATTTGATGCCGTTTGACAGCTTAAATGCTCTCTCTCATGTTTCCCTCTGGATGTGAAGACCTCTGGAAATTTGCTGCACTTCTGGTATTATTAAGCTGCTGTTGTCCATGCAGCCAGAAAAGGTTCCTTAAAGTAAAAGAGACCAGGAACCTGGTCACTATTAAAAGGATCCTGATAGCCTAGCTATAGATACAATGTTGTCCTCCTGTAATTTTAGTTTATTTAGTGAAACAGGTCAGAAATTGCCAGTACTTTAGGAATGCAAATAATGATTGTTTTATCAATTATTAATCAAACAAGCTGGCACATTCTACTGATTTTTCATTTACCCTCTTAAGCTTTTTTTTATACAATATTAGAAATACATTAAAAATGCAAAAAAAATAATAATAATAATTCAGTTAATAGTCTTCCCAGTGAATATTTTTATGTGACCTGTATTTATACAAGTTGTCTCATTGACAAGAGAGACCTGTTTTGATCAAAAACGACAGCACCAAACCAAGAAATTAAGAAATTTGATTCAATTAAATCTGATAAAATATGAGCTTAAAAATAGCAAGTTTCATAAGAAGATTTCCCCTTTTGCCTGAAAAGAAATATGCACCAGGTGAAGCTAAAACTATCATTATTTCAATAATTGATTCATCTTGATTAATCCCGCTGATCGTTTCAGCACTATTTGTGATATAGCACTACTATATAGTGTACAGAAAATGTCACATCGTTGGTTTTCCTCTTCCTCGTCTCTTATTATTACTTTGACGTTTTGGGAAACCACCAACCAACAGAAAACCTGACATGGACTGAAAGCTTTTGAACACTGAAGCCAGCCAATTAATTGAATCCCCAAACAAAACCAGTCTACCAGGGTTGAGAAAACTATGTCTGAATCTATTGGAAACACGTCAGTCTCGGGTTTGTAATTTCACTCGCTGTTTGTTCATCAGTCTGGGCGCTCGAAATGTTGACAGCATGCATGCATGGCCAGCACTGATTGCCTGTTATTGCTACAACTATAGTGCTGCCACGAAAATGCACTGGTTTTCTTTGGTGCTGCTTAAACATCAAAACTTTGTTGAACCCAAAGGTTCTGATACAGCGCAAGTTCAAAATTTGAATATTAAAACATTTTACATAATTTCTAGACATGTTTTTGATTGTAAAAAACACATTACAGATTTTAAAGTGACAGAACGATCACACATTTTTTTGAAAACGATGAAACCATTTTAAAAAAGCACCAGTTTCAGCCTCATGACCCAGATATGTAAAAACTGAACCAGACGATAAAATTCCTTGGGGGATTGTTGTAATTTTCCTCTGGAAATTATGCACATTCTTTTACACATTTTTTCAAAAAAATATGAACATGTCATAAAAGAAAATGTAACTTTCCTCTTTTCACCTACAGTTTTATATTTTTCTTAAAAAAACATAAAAATAAGAATAAAAGGTTGGCTCTTTATATGATCTAAATTTTCAATAGTAGTTATCTTTATTCAAAATATCAGGTAACATTTGTGGCTCTAAGCAGGTTTTACTTAGCTGGACTGAAGGCAAAAATGTGTATATATATTTTTTGCAGACCCTTGATCGAGTTTCCAGCTTGGGATTAATAAGGTGCTAAAAAATCCATCTTCATATCTACAGCTGACAATTAAAGGTTTTAGTCAAAACTTATTGGTGTTTGAAACTTTAATTTCTAGTTCTTGTTGGGACGCAGATGAGCAAATGTTTAAAAAATTGCACTATATCAGCTGAATGTGTAAACTTTTCAGAGAAACTGTAAGATACCCAACAGGCACAAAAACATTTGGTGAGTAAATCTTACTGGATGTGCTCAATAGAAATATCACAGTTATACATCACTGTCAGCGTCTACAAGGAGCCGGTGTGCAGTTACTGATAAAAAAAGATAAACCTGGAGCAAATTTTATTGATACATCAAACCTATGGCTTTAATTTCCTTTTTTGTTACCTCTAGTTTGAGCACATCGTGTTGCAGTTTCCTCTGAAACTCCAGGAAGCTGCCAATAGTGAGTTTCCCCTTCAGGTCCTCTCCAAAGAAATAAGTGGTGAGGGCAGAGCTGCAGCCGGCCGTCTTCAGAGTGTTTCCTGTGGTGGAGCGGTCGCGGTGCCGCATGCCCATGCTGGTCTGGGATCGAATGATGCTCTGGACCTGAACACGAAAGATGTCACATGACACAAGGCTGCAGACGCTCTGAGGAATCAGTTGGGGGTTAGGAGTTGGTGGATTTTTGTTTTAAATCCTTTAGTGATAAGAATCTATACTGTCTAAAAAAAACAGAAGCAGACAACACTGTAAAAATATCTTGCAGAAATCTGGATACAGACGCTGACTTATAGCATTTAATTCCTCTAATTTATTCATTAATGTTTGTCAAACTTAATTTTACTGGAGATCGGTCCCAACTCTATTCCATGTCAGTGTTTTACAGTTCAAATTTGACCATTTTTGCTGAGTATTCAAACGTTTCCCATTTCTTCTGCTGTTAGCAGTCTGACCTGTTCAAACTCCTCCAGGTCCACTTCTCCATCGCCGTTCAGGTCAAACATCTTGAAAGCAATCTCAAAGTTCCTCTGGGGAGCTGGACACAGCAGAACACGAAGACACAAAAAGAGATACGCTCTTAAATCAGCGCGGCACAATATGAAGAGAGGAGCCGCAAAAAGTAATGACATATTTACTATGGAGCAGGTTGTGTGATCACACCACTGGGGATGGGCTTCGGGTCAAACATACAGACAATAAACATTCCTCTGAGCACCAAACAAAAACGGCACAATTAACCTCTCCGTCTGCCGGCAGTGGTGCTGCTGCAACATACAGCGCTGAGAAAAATGTTTGCTCCTTACAGATATATTGTGCTATATGACGTATTGAAGAAAACGTACTGGCTTAATGCTTAAACCAGTAGGTGACTGCTTTCAAATCCTCTAAGCATTTAATGTTTTCATTTCCTAACATTACTTATGTTGCTGCAGCATCACAGCCTCTCAGGTCACCAATTCCCAAATGTAAAATAAACTGGCAGCTACCAGGAAGCTGATTGGTTTGAACTATGGTGCAAAAGCCCCAGATGAACACCCAGGTAAACGATTTCAGCATCTTAACAGGGATCCTGTGGGACTCTAGATGCATTTAAGCCCTAAGCAGACCACCCCACCCCACCCCACAAAGGTGGTTTATAATCTGACCTTTAGCAGACAACTGCTGCTTTGCACAGAAATCCTACAGATATGAAACGGCTGAATGTAATTTAAGTCTGTAGATTTAAAGGATAGATTTGATTTATTTAATATGAATGACTAAGATGGAACAAATTTTTGCAAAAAAGCATCCATCACTGGTCTACATTTGTATATAAAATGGATTGCAACCTGTCCGGTTCCTCGCATTTCTCCTTAAAAATGACTCAGCCTGAGACATTCTTCATACAAACAGATTATAATAAATGAACTAGCTAAACTACAAATGTAAATAAATTCAACAACCTTAAAGAGGAGGGATGGAAGTAAAATTTGTATTACTATTAGTTGAAATACTCTGAGCAGAAACATTACCGTGCAACTTCAGTTTCTGTTTGATTCAGCTGCTAATTTTAAAGAAACTGTCCAGCCGAGTGCACAGGAAACCTAACAGAGGAAGAGCTTATGCAACGCAAACAGAGCTGACCAAACTAACATCATCTTACTGGAAAAGGTCAGCTTTCATAATGAGTCTCTTTTGCCGCATTATAGAAGCAGAAAAGATGCAGCGCCTTGCAAAAGTATTGACACATTTTTAACCTTTTCACATTTTGCTCCATTGCAACAAGAAACACCAATGTATGTATTTGGGATTTTATGACTGAGCAACATTTTATTAGGGTATGATTGTGAAGTAGGAGGTGATTTACACTCTTTTTCCTGTAAATAGGAATCTGAAGTGTGGCATGCTTTTTGTTTTCAGACCCCTAAATAATCTACAGTGCAATCAATTCCCCTGCATCCAATAACTTAAAATTTGAAAAGTATAGAATGAAAACAAGCTAATTTCAGCTTGCTTAGATAGAATGCATTTATCAAGAATCACCAAAGATTCTCAACTGGATTTAGGCTGGACTTTGACTAGGCCATTTTTTATTTTTAACATTCTAGATGAGGTGAATCTGAAGTGCCAGGTTTTCTTCCAGCATCGTCCTGTATCTGGCTGCATCCAGCTTCTCATCATGTCTGAACAGCTTCCTTGTTTCTCCTGAAGGAAAGTATTCCCACAGCACAATGCTGCCACCACATAGGGAAAGTGGCTTCAATGTGAAGTGTTCAGTTATTTTTTTTCTCCCACATACAAACAACAGACAGACTAAAAAAACTCAAATTTCATCTCATCTGACCACAAAATGTTCTTTGTCACACTTGCTGTGTCACATCGCTTGAGGCAGGTAGATGCAATGTTTGTAGGGATATCAGAGTAAAAAGGACTGAAAAAGTGTGTCACACTTTTCAGATACTTAAATTTGAACCTTGTTTTCCTCTTACAGAATTATTTATTACCTAATTTATGCACAAATTCTAATAAAGTACATGAAAATATGTGGCTGGAACTTAGCAAAATGTATAAAAGACAGCGAGGAATCAATACTTTTCTTCTGCGAACTTGTCACCCACAGGCAATGTGAACAGATTATACTTACTGGACAGCACTGTAGTGAGGAAAATGTAGTCAGAGAAGGAGATAAGGCCACATTCTCCTAATGCATAAAATATGCTGTCCTCATCTGCAAACTTCTCTCTCTCCTGGGCAATTTTCTGCTCATCCAGGTCAGGACAGAAAAAAAGGGGGGAAAAAAGTTACAAACAGCACAAACTTTACAGATTCTGCAGCGACGGTGTGTTTCAGAGTTGAAACAGAGAGCATGTACAGTACGCAATGGACACATAAGCATTGTTATTTTTTCCCCACGCACATATCGAGAAAAAAAAAAGTCACAATGCACATAAGGGTTAATTATATCCAGACGGGTTATGACAGGAGTCATGCAACTGCTGCATACACGTGAAGCCATTCAGATGGGTGAGGGTGACATCGAAAAACAATTAGTGAGTGGTCAGGTCAGGTTGGAGACACATTATCCACCAGAGGCTTTACTCACAGTGTGAAGGTGACATTAAAAACAGGGGGAAACATCATGAGAGACTGTAGCACAAACACAGTTTTAATTAACCATCTCTGAAACCCAACTCAAACAGAAAACATGTTAATTTAACTCCCTACACACAGAGATGCTCAGCTGATCTGATGTTTTCCAGTCAGCATGTGTGTGTGTGTGTATTAACAGCGTTGCATGAAAGTCCTTTATTTACATGCACACACTCAGAGAAAGACTTGAAAGACAGAAGTGGGACGCTCCACCACACAGAAGGACAGAGCATGCCTAGTGGAGGAGTGACGGCAGAGTGCGGTGGGTAGAAGGATGTGGGGCCACGCTGAGCCCTCGTGGAGTTACCTCCGTCTGCAAACGGGTCCATTTCAGAGGAGGAGGAGGGAGGACAAACAACTGTTAGAGAACATTGTGGCCTCTGCTGTGTTCAGCAGGGCCTTGGATGACAAAAAACACGCATGTGGCATTCACAGAGTCACACAGAAAACCATCAGACATCATCGTAACAATACAAGAGCGCTGGTGGAGGCCACTCAAAGTTAGGCGTTTAAATATGTCTTATCCTGATGGAGCTGAAGTATGATGGGAGAGTCAGAAAAATCCTAAACCGGCTTTTTTTAGAATAAGCGGGTTTGTGAAGAATTTCTTCATATTTAGTAATGTTACAGCTGTCAGCGGACATTTGTCTTTTTTTTTCAATATATTGTATCTGATAAATAAAACTGGAAATAAACTTATATTTATTTCCATCTTTTTTCCATTTGTTCTTAGAGGGGAAAGGGGAAGTTGGTCATGTCATAGAGATGCAGCAAAGGATTGTGGGGGAATTTAACTGACGCAAAGAAGCAGCCCCCCATCAGCGGTGTGGTAGTCTTCTTTAAAGTGTCAAAAAGGTTAAAAATCAGTTGTCGGCTATTGCAGCAGTTTTAATCTCGAATGTCAACATGGACCCAAATTTTTGCATCAGTGCATCCACAGATACAGCAAAAAAAAATTCAATGTATTTTATTTGGATTTTATGCAAATATGCAATACAATTGTGAAGCAGAAGGAAAATAATATATTTTTTTATATTTTTCAAAAAGTGTTTCATTTGTTTCCATTTAGCCACCTTAACAGATACATGCCCTTAAATAAGATCAATTGCAAACAACAGCCATCAGAAGTCCCCTAATTAGTAGTTAGAATTAGCTTGTGTGTAATTTAGCCTTACTATAATTACAGCTGTAATGTGAAGTGCTCAGTGTTTTGTTAGAGAACAAACAGCATCATTATTAGGACCAAGGAACACATCACATGGATTTGGGAGGCAGGTGTGGAGAAGGTTCCAAGCATTAGAAGGGCCTATCTAAAGGCCAGACCTTAATATAACTGAGATTTTACTGACATGACTCAATTGATGTTAACAGGTGTTTTCCATACTATTTAATATATTTTTTTGTGAACAGTGAAAAATCATGGATCCTATTCCCTCCGCTTCACAGTGATGCACTACTTTGTGTCTGTCTACCATATAAAAGCCCATTAAATATAATAATATATGATCAGTAATGTGGAAATAAATAGCTCAGCACTGCATGTCTGTTTCATCTGAAGTAAATCAAAGTGATGAAGCACTAATCAGTATTATTTCCCAAGCTGAATGCTGATTAAATCCTGGATAATGCAAACCCCACATCCCCACTTCCAGCCCTTTAGAAAAAACATAAATAAATGCTTAAAATTGAGTGGTGCCCCATTCACCGCATAATAATTCATTCACAGTCTGTCGCCAAGAACCAACTCCCTCCTCGTAACATACAGAAAGCACAGTGGCTGCTAAAGACAATCAAATTACAGTTAACAAAATTACACCCTTAATTTAAGTCCAGTCTGACTTTGGCAAGTCAGCAATGCAGGGACATAAAAGAGCAGATTTTACTGTGACATGTATTATTAATGTAATCTACATTAGCCATATTGGAGGAAGACGAGGAGGGAGTGTGGGGACAAACAGGAGGTAAGAGAAAGAATGCATCTGATGCTTGCATCTGATGGAGAATGAAAGAGAAATATATCAGATGTCCTAAAGGTCACAGACACAGAGAACAATTCAGAAAGGAGTAAAACCAGGAAGAGCAGAGAGAGGTTGGATGCGTAATAAAGGAAATGAAAGGAAGCCGTCTCGGTTTGTGTGTTAATGCCAGACCAAAAAATCAAAAGGGCAAACAAACAAGCATTGCTCCAGTAGAAAGGTATCCTACATACAGCCACAAATACCCAGAGACACACTCAGCCTCGTTATTATTGCCATTATCAGAACTGAGGCACAGAGCACATTAAATATAATGGCTTACTTTCCCCCTGGCCTGAGTCAAGGACAAAAACAGCCCCACAGAACAGCCTGACTCACCTTGACAAAAAGCAAATGCTATAAAGATCAAAGAGAGGGAGCAAATGGCATATTTATCTGGTAAAATAAGAAATCTTGGACCAGTTCAGGGCCAAACAAACTAGTAAACTCTCCACAGATCTTCCTTTTAAGATCCCAATCTGGAGTCAGTCAAACTATGAATCATATTTATCATCGGCAAGCTATATGATAGCGCCATTATGCAGCAGTAAATGTAAAGATGCTTTCCAGCCTTTCATAGTGGAACTGAAGTAAAAATAATAGTGAGAATTCATCTCTAACTGCTGAATGAACCTCTTTAAAGTTCATTTCATCTACTGGATTGGTATTTTTATTCAGAATTTGCTGCTATGAAACTGGACTGGCCTGGCTCACATGCATCAGTTATTTCTATTTGGTCTGATCCATCTGCAACACATAGTCCAAAAGCCTTTTGGTTGATCGTCGTCATATTCAGCAAACTGGAGAGAGTTAGCAAGGGAAATTTTGGAAAGCAACCGTTAAATTCAAAGCATTGTTGCTGTGAAAAAACGAGGCTCTAGAACACCAAAATTCAATGTGATACTATAATTATTACAGTTTTGCCAAAAACTAACCCTGAGTCTACATTTTCTTTTAAAGTCACTGATACTAAAATGACTGAAAGCTGATAAATTACTGTAGAAACTCGGTGTGTCAGTGTCATTTTTGATTGTTTGCTGTCTGAATAAATCCTCCGGGATGGTGATGCGCCTCATACATCTCTTCACATGCCAGCTAAGTTATAGCCAAGTCCACCAGCTGCACACAGATGAATAACTGAGCTGGCCCACCAGCATGTGAGATGAGGCAGAAACATAGTGCTGACAGAGCTGCTGGCTGAACTCTGAGCTCTGCTGGAGGTTGGACAGTGAAATGTACTGCTGTCATATAGACACACAGAGAGGGTGAAAGGTTTGGCCGGGGCTAATCTTTCCACTGACTATCAGCACATTAGGCCCCATCCGGCCAAGATTCAAGAGGAAAAGGAAAGAAACAAACGAGGCTCATGTGAGACTGGATGAATGTCTTAGGACTTACATATGACAATCGCCACATTGATGTCATACTAGGTTAGAGTCCCAGTTAAACGACGTTTAACTGAAGTCCTAAAAGGGGCGCGGGTTTAATGGTTTTATCTTTTTTAATCTTTTTTTTTTTTCAAAATCTCTCTCTTTCTCACTGTTTATTCGATGTCACATGCTGTTTTTATTTTAATTATGTAAAGCACTTTGAAATGCCTTGCTGTTGAAATGTGCTATACAAATAAAATTTGATTGATTGATTGATAGAAAATGAGGCTGTCAGACTCCACCTTTACTGCACACCAGGGCATCTGGCTAGGGTGCCGATGGCTGCTTAAACTTGGCCTTCAATGTGTGTAGAGACTGCAGTGCCTTGTCACAGATAAGATCCGTGGCCAACACTGCAGCAGCTCGGTAGAAGAGCAGACAGGAAACTGAAGGGAGGAAGGAAGGAAGGACAGGCTACGCTTTGCTTAATTTGAAACATTAATATTCAGGTTCTCAGTAGCTTTAGACGCAAGTTGAAATAACCTGACAAACTGGAGTGTAAGGAGAAATGAGTCCAACTGGATCAACATATACAGCATGAGAACAAAATGACTGAAGGATGTAGTGAATAAAAATGCTATAAATCAGAATCAGCACCTGTATGTCCCCTGTGCCACATGCGGTGTGATGTGTTAGCTTAAGGGTTTCTGTCACTTTATCCGGTACAATACAATACACAGGTTTCAGGGGAAACACAATTCAGAATGACTTGCTTGAGGCTAAAGGTAACTGTTGTCTGACTTGGATATTTCTGGACTGTGGCTCAAAGCTCTGACTGTGTAAGAGGAAAGCTAGAAAGCACTGTGCTGAAAAACACTAAAGGAAAACCATGAAGCATCTTTCACCACCTTAGAGATCAAAAGTCAACATTTACTGATGCATACTGGTGCATGGTAATAAATTGGGATCAAAAGAGACCACCGTTTGCAGGTGAACAGATTGGTGTGTGTGTGTGTGTGTGTGTGTGTGTGTGTGTGTGTGTGTGTGTGTGTGTAGGATAAATTAATGCATTCGCTCTCCACCTCTAATCCCTGGGGTAAATGGATAGCAGGTGCTATGCTAATAACTCTTGATTACTCAGGGAGCACATTTTGAAAAATGACTCCTTATGTGGAACACTTATCAGCAAATTTTATTTGCTTAAGAAAGTGAAGCGTCTTATCCCAAAGAAGAGTAAACAAAATGAGCCGAGTGGCTTTAGAGAAAACCCAACTTCTAATGAGTTTAAAGAGGAGATGCAGAAAGAAAGAACTAGCTTTGACAGAGAGAAAAACAGACAGAAAGGTTAGAGAAAGACAGAACATTAAACCAAACACTGCCATGAAAAGTTCTTCAGCCTTGCAGATTCTTTTTTTTTGCATTCGTTTCATATCATCAAACACATTTTAACTTCAAATAACGAGAGCAAATACAAACCATAGTGTTCAAAAGATGATTTCATTTATTAATGTAACAGCTATTCAAAACATAATGACTGTATGTGAAAAAGTTAAGTCAATTACAGTCTTAGCAGCAATAACAGTAATCAAGTGTTTGCAGTAATTGGAATAACTTTTTTTTTACATCACTATGGATAAATTTTGACTCATTTTTCAAACAATTGTGGAGGGTTTTCAAGTTCCCATCTGAGCCATCAGACCGTCACACTACAACCATTATTCTTGACTTTTGAAAATTCAAATTTACCCTAGATATGATGGGACACACTCAAATCAATCTCACAGCTGACATGTTAGCCAAGCTTCTTTCTTATTGTTGAGTCATGAACACTAACTTCAAATTAGGTAAATGCATTCTGCTAGCACGTTAAGATATTCTTTGGGGTTCTATTGTGCTCTTCTAGATGAGTTGATGTACTCAGAGTTTTCTTCATTTAAGGTCTACAGGAGTCACAAATCCTCCAAAATGAATTTTTAACCATTACTTAACTGATAGACGTAAGAAATTTTGATTCTAATCTGAGTTTGGAACACAACGCGTTGCTTTCTGAAATATTTTAGCCTACTCGATGTTGTCAGACAGGTCCTGTTGAGTGAGTTTCTTAATTGTGCAGGTCAGGCAGTAATCAGGTCTTGCAGAGGTGATCAGGGAATTTTCTGAAAACGTCATTTTGTATTTACTAAAGTTATCCTTGTCTAACTTTAAATATGTTTGATGATCAAAAACATAACACATCTGAAAGGGGAACATGTGTTTTCCAGACCCATGTACACATATTTTAAAATAAAAACACAGCTGTCATGATCAAAATGGTTTCCTGGAAGCTTCCTGTGAAATCAGAAAAGGTCAACATGACATGAGTTGATGTAAAAAGAGGCTCGTTTCCCGTCCAAACTCCATCGGACTGACAGCAGTGGATTCTCCATCTTAGTAGGTCACACTGAAAACAGTTTAGCTCCACAAAGAGAAACACAGAAAACCACAGCATGAACACTGGGAAAAAAAATTAGATGAACAGATCAAGTCCTGGTTTCAGGAGCTCTGAACCATGCTCTACGAAGAAAAAAAAAAAAAAAAGGAAAAAAAAAATCATGCAGGAATGACATCTCAACAATCCAGAGGATGGATTTGTGAAGGCTCGCAAGCACATCAAAACAGCCTTGACATTTGCTAACAAAGCAGTTTCCTAGATCCAAACCCACGCCGCGATGCCACCATGCGCAGGAAGGAGGCGCCACCACCGGCTACTTTCCTCTGAGGCACAGGCAAAAAGAGCAGTGCATGCTGGAGAGAGCAGCTGGAGCACCAAAGCATGTGGAAACTAGAGCTGATACTTCTTAGAGGAAATGACAGGATGAGGAGAAAAGGTGTGTTTCCATAGCAAGACAGAGGGAGTGCAGGGGAACAGCACAGCTATGATCTGCCATCGACTTTATGAATTTGTCATTTTTAGCTGCTCTTTGCGTCTCAGCTCGCAAGGATCGACTTTCTTCATAAAGTTCAACTATACACCTAAACGAAACACACTTTAGGGGAGTGACTGCTATCATGTAAATTATGTAGCAGTGCTGCAGCGTTTAATAATCCCTGCAGAGGCAAAGTATAGTCCTCACTTTCAATAATTCAGCAGGGCAGGTATGGCACGCAGCTGCCTGGAACAAGCTAAACAAAAGGGCACCTGGAAGGTCGCCAGCACAATGTCAAAGAACAATGCAAAGCCTCATGCAGGCACACACACACGTGGGGAGTACAGCCACTTCACTGGATGGCACCGCCTATTCTTCTCATGGTGAACAGGTTGCAACCTGGCCTTTGCTGCGCTCGCCTTATCTTCTCATTACGCAGACTGACAGAGGTATTCAGACCAGGAAACAGGTCTAATCATTCTGCAGATAAAGGAGTAGGTCAAAGCTCTCCTTATTCAGTATAATTGATCATGTGGTGGTTATAGAAAGTATTCACACCCCTGGGAGCAGCAACAGTAAAAGTGTTACTTTTACAGCGTTCCATAACGTCGTGGAACGATTTTCTGTTACATATTTGAAGTGCCCAATTTTAAAACACACTTTTAACACACGTTGAGACTTTTGACCTTACTTCCTTTAGTGTTTTCTTGTTCTTCTTGTGTTTTATCTGTTCCATATTTTGAGTGTATTGATTTTAATCTGTACAGCACTTTGTCGCTGCTGTTGTTTTAAAGTGCTTTATAAATAAAGTAGTAGTAGTTGGATGTTTTGACCTTTTACAAATCAATCATGATAAATGTTTTCTGAAGGTGTAGTTCTCCTGCAGATTGAAACAAAATGTCCTCCAAGACTTCATGTTTAATCTTCTACCTTTACAAGCCTTCCAGGGCTGCTGCCAGGAAGGATCCCCACAGCATGATGTGGCCACCACCATGTTTCACAGAGAGGATGGCGTGTTTGTGGTGATGAGTGCCACACACAGTATCTTGTTTTATGGCCAAAAAGCTACATTTTGGTCTCATCACACCAAAGAACTTTCTTCCACTTGTGCCTTGATATGAGATTTCTCACTGCTTCTCTCCCATAAAGCTTTGACTGGTAAAAACCCAGCCAACAGTTGTCATCTGCTGCGTAGTCATGTAGTCATGGTAACCTGGTGTCTGCTCTCACTAACCTCCTTGATGCGCATTCACTCGGGATGTGAGGATGGCCTGATCTAGTTACAGTTAGACATCCTTCCATTTCTTGATGGTGGATTTAACTTAACTCCAGGCATATTCAGTGCCTTACAGATTTTTATATCCATCCCCTGACTGATACTTTTCAATAACCTTTTCTTCAATTTGCTGGATTGTTCTTGTGGATTCAGTTGCCAGGAATACTAATTAACTCATTGAGAGAGTCTAGCACCAATTGACTGGATCTCTGTTGATTTAGGTCAGCCACTTTAAAGAGGGTGAATATTTAGTGTTATATTTTTTATCATCATTTTGTAGAAATCAGTTTTCACTTTGACATTAAAGGTTTTTTTGTTTTGTTTTTTTCTGTCAATAAAGCAAAGTTTTGTTGATTATAGTTGATTTGTAGAAGCAAAACAATTATGTAAGTACTTTTTTGGCACTATATTGGAAAATTACGAAGGGATACCGAGCTGTGTATTTCTATATGATGTGAGCAGCTACAGAGTCCTTAAAAGTAATGCTTAAGAACAAGACCTTTGAGAGCAATTTTTTAGGCTTTTCCTCCATTAATTCCTTTTACCCTTTAAAATAAAATATTTTATTGCAGCATCTTACACTGAACTTATATAGAAATCCAATATTTGCACCACTAAATCAGTGGAGAAAAAAATAAACCACATAAAAAAATAATAGTTTCTTATAAAAATCCCCAGAGCCAATCTTATCGGTAGCAGTTTGTCTTCTATGACATTTCACAAAGTTGGAGCATACAAAGAGGAGCATCTTTGACCATTTCTCTTAGAACAATCTAGATTATCCTTATATACACATTTTAAGTTGCAACCCAGTCTTTTCTGGTTGTAAAAAAATTAAATGCACTGTCTGGCTGCAGTCCTGTCCAAAGCAACCATAAACTAAAGTGAAGCCATAATCTGCCAAATCTGCCGCAGTCTTACACTTGCTGAAGCTGAGATTTGCTAAAAAGAAGAGAAAAAAAAGCACTTATTCAGCTGTTCCCCTGAACTAATAAAAGTGAGACGCTACACTCTTCGTTGTATCAAAGGTGTGAGTAATTAAAAGAAGAGGAAGTTCAGGCTACGAGGAGGAAAAGTACACAGAAGTAAGAGTGGAGAAGTGGTGACTACAAAGTGCAGTTAATCATTCAGGTGCAACACATGCTGCCCGGCACACACCCCATACCTGCCAGAAGTCCTGCAGAGAGGGAGGGACAGAGCGACACGGAGACGAGGACGGAGGGACGGAGGGAGGGAGACAGAGGAGAATTAGAAGAGGTGGAGAACCGGGGAGGGGAGTTCGTGGGTGGAGATTGGGGTAATCAGTAGGCAGTATGATTTGGAGCAGAGAAAAATGTGTGGGGTGCTTGAGAGATGTGGAACCAAGGATGACGGTTTTTATAAGGGATGGAGGAGAGGATAATATGGAGAGGAGAAATCATTTTTTTGGGGGGGATGAGAGGGGGCAGCTAATTAGAGCATGGGAGAGTAATCAACAGTGAATAAAAGCAACACGTGGTCACATTAACGTTTCTGGCAGCTGAAAGCTTGTACGCACCATGATGGTGGTAGAGAAAAATCCCATTAACAGCTGAGAGCAGCACAACAATTTATGATCACATAAAAATCCATTTATAAACAGGAAAAAAACACAAATGGGGACAAAATATCCAGCTTATGATGCCAGTTTTTTATTCAGACTGATCATAAAACGAAATGATCAGTAGGTAAACTTTATTTACAGTCTGCACTTACAGAGAGAATATATTTACCTCTTTAAATGTTCCATAAAATGGAGAATAGTTGGCTAAAACATTTTCAAATTCAACCTTAAAAAGGTCAGAGAGGGGCAGGTGCATCTAAATAACTTTCATCATGAACTATAAAATTAATTTAAATTGCAGAGATTCATTATGCAACAAGTGACTTATTTTTGATGATAATAGCTAACAACTAATGAAAAGCCCCAAAACAAAATTAAAATTTTCCATGAGACCAAACACAGAGAAGTGTTGTTCATGTTACGTTCTACATATTCATACAGTAGATGGACATCGTTTTCAGAAGGCTGGCATTTCTGCATTAAACTTTTAATGTAATATTCAAATTTTCAGAGAAACGAAAATGTGGGTTTCAGTAGCTGAAACAGAAATAAACAGGCAAAATAAAACACAATATGTGATGTACCTATGAGGTTTACCTTTTTAAAGTTAATTACTGGAATTAAATAGAAATACTGAGTCACCTTTAAAGCTTGCATAGATGAATCGTGACAAAGTATTTCAGAATGAAAGCAATATTCACTAGATTGCATTTTAAATTACTATATTTTAACATTTAAGCCTTTAAATGAACATGAGATAGATTTTTTTTTGGTCAAAGCATTTTTAAATGCAATCACCAAAAGGACAAAGAGGCTTTCAGAAAGAAAGCTCTTGTTTTACTCACATGACCTCCATGACATCAACTTTAGCGTCTGTTTACCACTCCACCCCAAGCTACAGCCCTCTCTTTTTCACCTTTATCCTCAAAACTCATTCACTCACTACTGATGTTCCACCATTGGCTATTCAGAGTCTAACGACTTGGCATTTTTATTTTATTGCTTTTTTTGGCAGATGATCATACTGCTTTATTCTTCCTCCAACTAGTTAGAAGAGCTCATAAAGCTGCAGAGGAATCACATATCACTCTGAGCAGCCAGAGTGGGTGCAGCCGGTCACAGAGGGAAAGAAACACTCAGTGTCCCTCTGGTCATGGCAACGAATTCTCCTGGGTCAACCGAAGCTAAATATGGCACCAGAGTAAAAGTCATGTGTCTGGAGATTTGCATGGCAAATAAAAGAGACATGTGGCCTTGAGATAAGGGCAGCATTTACATAAGGGCTGTAAATAAAAAGTGTCTAATTTTGATTTTTGGAATCAACACCTTGCATTTTTGACTAGTGAACGCCACAAGCTCTTTAGATATACATTTTAAATAAGGGTAATTTGAAGTTTCATCAAATACAGAAGAAAACAAGCATGGGTCTTGTCAAAGACACTGACTCTTTGGGGCTTAGTGGGGTTCATCATTATGGAGATTAGGAGCATATTTATTCCAACCCGAAGGCTGATAAATTTCATAATGAGATTGGCAACTACAATCTTCACACTTATGATTCTCTATTATGAAATGAATAAGGATGGGCAGCTCCTGGCTTGGAGGAAAACTCATTTATATCTATGATGGCATAAAAAAAAAGAATAAAAAGGTCACAACTCAAAATCACAGAAAGCTGTAATGGTTCTAATTATGGAAATGGTGACTCATAGTCATGATTTTTTCCTTAAAGATGGTAAATAGAAAAAAAAAGATTGCTTGAGGCCTGAGATTCAGTCAGTCTGTTGGCAAGTTGAGACAGCTACAGAACCCCTTGAACTTTTTCGCATTGTTTTTGTAAATAAACAAACTTATGTATTCTTACTTAAATCTTACAACACTCAGAGCAGCAGATTTATGAAGTGGAAGAAAATGTATGAGGTACACACTGCATTTGAATTTCAGTTGCACATTTTTGTGGCATGTTTCTGCATTTTTAGTTCATCTTCCATCACTGTAGTTCAGGCTGAATGTTTAGGGGCATCAGAGTAAAGGAGTTGAATACAAATGCAGAACACAATTTTCAAACTTTTTAAATAAACTCATCATTTTCCATCCACCACATATGTAACATGACAAAAAACCAATGGGAAAAAGTTCAAGGGGTCTAAATACTTAGCAAGGTGCTTGGCCCTTTATCAGAAAGAGTACTTAACAACACAAATAACTTAAATAGCTAAAATATACATTGAAATAGAGCAGTAATGATTGATATATATATATATACATAAATAAAACTGATACTTCCTACCTTCCCATCATAGCGTTTCACAATGAACTGATCCAGGCCGAGATCTGAAGACGACACATGAAACAAAGACATGCAAATTATCAGAAACAGTCTAAAAATGGATATTAGGAAAACATAACACAGCAGCCTGAAGCTAGGAGACGATACAGTGTCATTACTGGACCTCCTGTGATCAATGACCCACGATGGAGATGGATAATAGCCATTAATAAACCATTTCCACTGCTCCAATTCTTTAAAATAAACAGTCTTCTCCATTCAGCTTTTACTATCCTGATGATTTTAAGTTACCTTTAGAGCACATATGTCAGAGTCAAGGCCCGCGGGCCACATCCGGCCCGCGAGAAGGCTTTTTACGGCCCCTGGGATGATCTTGATTTATTATTAGAACCGGCCCGCAGACCGCAGCAAGCCGGCACCCCGTCTGAAGAAAAATATCTTCCTTATTTGAACTGTAAGTAGTTCTTTAAATGTTCTGTGAGATGATGTACTTACCCATGTATCCATAACAACCGGAACTTTCAATATCCACCAAGTTATTGCCGAAATATACCGTCTATTAAACGAGTGCCCCCCGGATTAATTACACTCTCTGCAGCTGCAGCTGCGAAGTTACCGTATTAACCCGATACTTGCTGGAAAGTGCAACGTCTCCCCTTTCAGAAACCGTTGGAATTTTTCCACTTAGCGCTACGTGTGGCGGAATTACGGTACTGCAAATTTAGATGTGTCGCCGGCGACACATCTAAATGCCTTGACTCTGACATATGTGGATTAATAGACTTTTGCACTTTATTTTATTGTATTTCAATCCAATTATATTTTAAAAATATTTCAATTGTGTCTGTTGAAAATTAAAGATTACTGACAGAGCCATAAGAAAATATTGCTTTATTTATCTGATCATATTGGAATATATTTGTTAGGTTTTCAGTAGCTTCAATTAGGTTCACTAGACTATATGCGTCATTTAAAAAAATTTCAATGAACATTCGATCAGTCCGGCCCTCGGCTTGTAGCTAAATTTTTTATTTGGCCCTCCATCCATTTGACTTTGACACCCCTGCTTTAGAGGTTAGAATAACAAATATGAGATAAAATAAGCGCTTAGAAGGTATCTCTGAACATGATAAGGGAGATATGATATGGAAGCATTAGTCAAATTTTGGGCTATCATGACATATATCCAACAATAGAAATAACAAAGTGTGTAAACAAAACATTTGAAGCCTCTACTGATTATCTGCACATAAACACGCTAGTTATTGAGAAAGGAAATGCTTAAAAGAAGAGCTGAAATCCTCATTTTCAACTAGAAAAAAACTGAAATGTGGTCAGAAATGTACAGATAATTTTTTCCATGAAAATGGAAACATCCCATGGCATAATAGTGCCACCAACATTTTTCACAGTGGACATGATCTGCTCAGGGCCGTTGATGCTTTGGAAAAATGACATTTTACAGTTTTCAGACCAGAACACCTTTCATACATTTACTGTGTCCAATACATGATTTCTGGCAAACTGCAATAAGGAATCGTTTTCCAACAATTAAAAATATCTTACTGCTCTTCCATAAAGGCCAGATATGTGGCGTTCATGATAAATGGCCAAGTTACCAAGAACCTTTTAGCTGTTTTGTCTGATTTATGCTCTCCCTGTGCAGCCTGGCTTTTTCAGATGGACGGCCATTTCTTGGTAAAAGATATTCAAAGCTTTGGTATTATTTTATAACCTAACCCAGCTTGAACTCCTTTACTGATGTTTGAGTCTGTTCATTAATGTTCTCCAACAAACTTCTCAGGCTTTCACAGACCAGCTGTGCTTATACTGGGATTACATCACACGTAGCACTTACAAATTAAGAGATTTATGAAGGTAACGGCTTTTACTCAGTGGTAAAAAGAGTAAAGGAGACTGAATATATATGCACACCTCATGTTCCAGATGTTACTGTTAAAGTCATTATAGAAACCACGGTTAATTATTTCTTTCAAGTCACAATTAAGTGCTGCTTTACGTTTGTACATCACAAAGAATCTCAATAATATATATAAAAATTAGTGGTTGTACTTAATACTTTTGCAAGAATCATATTTAGGGAAAATTCTCCAAATTTGTATTTTGTTTAGAAGGAAATTCAGGTTATGTTTCACTGAAACCCCACATGTCTCATCTTATGCTACAGAGAAAAAACCTCTTTCTACTGAAAAACAAAACAATAGAAGCAGAATAAAGTCGGTCATCTGCAGCTCAGACCTAATTATCGTTTCTCTACAAATGTACGGTTTGGACATATTTGGGTTATGGGCCAAAAGAAGCCGAGAGTGAGATGGTTGCTTATAACGAAGCTGGGTAAACTATAGCCTTTTCTAATACTGGGAGAGCTGCAGTACCACAAACCATGGAGGAAAGGTATTAGATCCAACTACTGAAATTTAATAAGGGGCCAAGCTAGGAGCAGCCTTGAACGTGATTAGAAGATGAAGGTGGTGGGGTGAGGAAGGTCAGTGTAAACGTGTCAGGCCGTGTTAAGTCCTTATTAAGAGGTCTTGGATGTTTTTTTCTGTGAATGAATCCTCCTAGGGTAACAGTCGTCACTTGCTGTGAATTCCACAGCAAAACGTATGATGCAATCGCATCCCACAAAATGTCACTCGAATCCAACACAGTTTTTACGTTGAATAATCAGGATGTGTGGCACTGAAACGTGTTAATGTTCGGCTTCCCGTGGCTGTAGATCAAATCTCTCTCACTGGGTGTCCGCTCTACGCCTGAAATCTGCTCCAGGTTCAGCCGGCTAATTGAAACAGCAACTGCTGTGTCATGATTCCCTGAACTCCACCCTGCCCACCCGCCCTCCTCATAGCGACGGGTATCTTTATAAGAAGAGCTGTCATGCAATCTGAGTTAAGAGCTCCTGTAGCTAAAATAGAGCGGGAGGAAAGGGGAAGGTATTCAGGAATGCTGATACAGCAGCTTTGACTTTTATTGGGAAAGATGTATGAAAAGAGCCTTTAAATTAATTTGTACTTGTATCGCATTAGTAGCATTGGAACTAATTACTTAGCATTTAAGTTGAATACGAAGTCATTAGTATCAATCTTGTCGACATCCCACCAAGCTCCAATAAAATAAATGTAACTTAAGTATTTTTAATGTCTACTTTAATGTTTAGGTTGATTAAAGTGCCCAAGAACGTGATATAATCTAATACAGGATTTTTTTGTTGTTGCTGTTTTGTTTTTTACGTTTTAGTATAAATAAAACCATCACACTTTCAACATGAAGGGATTTAAAGCATTTAAATCAAATTAAAATTCCTTCAATGGAACGTAAAATTTTTCATTTTTCATGCAGATGACTGTAAGGGAGGCAAAATGTCTCCAAAGGTCACTGCTACAGCTGTTTCATGCCAGAGACTTGTTTATGTCAGAAACACTGATGTTGACCCTTTTGGGTGAAGGTCTATTCTGTCGATTGGCTGGACTAGTACATCCACATTCCTCTAACTTTCCACGGGTTTGTCATTCAGGAAGGGAAGCATTTTAGAATCTAACAGCACTTAAAATTATTTCAAGTAATTCCTATAACAACAGCATAGTTTGAGTTTTATATTACTTAGTAATTCACTTCCTTTATAGATTCCACTTCAGCTACCAGTTGGTGGAGAGATTTTATCAACAGGAACTCACAGTTTAAAACGAGAACGCAATGAGTTTTATGTGCTTGAAGTAAACTTCATCTGTAAATTTCCAAAGGATCGAGGGATCAGCATGTCGCCATGACAACCATTAGACACCATCTCATTGCCAATCCGTTGTCTGGGAGGCAAGCCCAAAAAAGTCTCTTATGTCCCAACATGAGATGAAGATTGAGTTTATGGCAACAGAACCTCAAGTGGGACCAGGAATCGTTTCAAGAGTTGATGATGCGAACTCCATGAAAAACCAGGACATGTTTTATGAAAATCAGATGATAATAGGTCATTATCAGGTCTTTCAGCAGATAAACCCAACAGAAAACCTGCAGGGTGAACAGAAAATAAGACCATCTAGAAAGTTTGTAAATGATTGGTCAAAGATCCCTGTACACTCTGGCCTTGGGATTTGTTGTAAGGGGAGACTGAAGGCCGTCCTATTAGCAAAAATAGGTTGTAAAAAGATTAACAGCAAAGTGTCATTGGATTCCCCCTGACTGAATAAATGTACTCAACTTAAACTATACATATTCCAAGGACATTTTCTCAAGATGTGCCATTACATCTGGAGAGAGTCATGTTCATAGTAGTAATGAACCTCGACTACTATACAGTGTGTTTTAGGTGTGCATTTGAGGTTTAATATCTAATCTTGGCCTTATAATTTACACTCTCTTGAATTTACAACATTCTTATGATACAAGAAAGAAAAACAAGAGTAAATGTGAACATGCTACCCTCCAGAGACTAAGCAGAGGAACTCACTCTCAGGCTGCTTCTCATTGGGTGTGATGGAGCGGATGAAGTCCTGGGGGGTCATGTAGACCTCGGCATCCCCGTGCTCGTTGATGACCTTCAGAGTGGCAAAATAGCGGAAAATCTTGTCTGGAGTCGAGTATGCCCTGATTCTGTTCTCATACTCCATCACCTGCCAAGCGATCGAGAGATAAAAATTAACTAAAGCTTAAACACATTAGGCATGAAACATTTCTAAGCAGTTTATTATTAATTGTAACAAATCCAGCTGTTATGTGAAGGCCTCAGGGGTTTAGGAGACAAAATTAGATAAGATACATCATCATGAACGCCAGGCAGAAAAACTAGCAGTGCACTCTGGCTTTGAATGCACAATCCCCAATGTGAAACATGGTGGTGGCAGCACAGTTGATGCAAAGATGGAGGGAGATGAACAAAAGGTAATCCTGAATGAAAACCTGACAGGACTCTGACTTGAGACTGGGATAGAGATTCATCTTCCAGCAAACCAAGTCCAAACGTTCGGCTGGAGCTAATAATGAAATAGTTTAGATCAAGGTATGTAAATATTCAAGTGTTTCTATATACATAAAAAAGAACATGAAAAAGGTGAAAAAAATACCTGAAAATATTTAGTCACTTCAAACTAAAAATACAGGTTTAAGTTTGAAGTAAAGTAATTGGGTATCTGTGAATCATAAAATTTTTGAGTTGTTTTGAGTTTATCACAGTATTTTCTGGTTCTATTGTGACAGCAATGAAGATTATGATTTTTAAAAAATTACTTATTTTTTAGGTAACTGCATGATTGTGACATGCAGTTACCTATACTGTTCTTGAAAAGCATTCCTATTTGAAACAGGCATGTTTAGGAGACTACTTACTTAAAAAGTGCTGCACACAGTAGCTGCATTTAATCATATATTCAGGTTTACTGATATTTATTGATGTTCTTGAGTAAAAAAACTTGGAGAAAATAGAAAAAAGTAACATTTCTGATCATATTGTCAGTTTTGTTTTTTCACTTACAAACAATAACTGAAATTTATCATGACTGTGACAAATAAAAATTGTTTTGTAAATTTTCACAATAAATGATCAACGAAACGATAACAGCCCAACGCTACTCTACGTTCTACAATGAGGAAAATCTCCATGAAGAGCTTAGACAGCAAGTGAGCGGTGAATCAGAGTGAAGAAGGAGGAAAGATAGCCGTCAGCTCAGATAGAGCAGTTTATTAACCTCTTTCCCGAAGCAAGACATCATCAGAAGAGGAAGTCGGTGCTCTCAGGGTCACAATGACTGGCAGCTTCAAATGAACGAAGACCATTGAGTTATTGCAGCCGCACAAACACAATCAGCACTGCATCAATGACGTGTCCAGCTGATTCTGATAACAGAGCTAATTTATTCAGCTCTGTTGCACACATTAGTCACATGAACTGTTTGTTTTAACCATCTACTTTCAGCAGAGTATCTGAAACAGATGCTGCATTGCTGGAAAACTGACAGAGAGCTGTGAGTTTAGAAGCTAAGTGGTCCTTTCATGTGACACAGAGCAAGCGATTTACAACAGCTACTCCCCGTGGAAAACCACAACACGTTTTAGAGCTTCAGGTATTTCAGACTGTCATTACGTTCAATTTGGTAAAAGGGTGTTTGTGAGACAGATACACAGACACAGATCAACTGCAGAGGAGAGGTTTTTCTTCTGATGCAGTGTGCTTCATCACTTATGAGTCTGTTGAGTCTTTTGGTATCAAATAAGCTTCACTTGCTTTTCAGTCATGCAACATTTAATATCGACATTAAATGCAAAGGCCTACATGCACAAAAAACTGAGAAAAAAAACCTCTTGTTTATTTTTTTATTTAGATGTTTAGATAAGTGAACCACTGATATTAACGAGGGTTAGGTTACTTGAGACCCCTTTTAAAAATGCTTGTCACTGCCTATTTTACCAGTTCAACACCAAATATACATTAAATTGGTTTAATAGGCACAGTGGAAACCATTTTAGCACTACAGCAGTCTTCCTCATCTTGACTCTTGGGGGTACAACCAATCTGCGCCAAGGAAAATGAATGGCGCTCCTGGATTGGCTGGTTTAAAAATCCCAAGCGATAGCGTGTCATGTAGCTGTGCGTCTGGGTATTGACGCTTTCAAAGCGTCAATACCCTTTTCTTTCAAATATTTTAGATTTGCTCTACAAAATGACTCACGAAAATGTGGGTTTCCTAGAAATAATTTGAAGTAAAGTTGCACCGAAAAACATGCGAATAGATCAATCCATGAATACAAAAAGTTTACCAAGTTTTATAGCTCTACCAAGATTTTTAAAATATTGTAACTAAACCTTATAATTGATAAAATATCAGGACCTCTTTCACAAGGCGGACTTGGCATGTCATTGTGGACAAGATAGACAACAAAAAAACAACAAATAAAGTGCAGAAGTTATTGCTGCAGTAGCAATTTAAAGGTAAAAATATGAGAATATAGTAATAATTTAAGATGTAAAACCTCAGCACAGTTTGAAGAATTTCTGTAGTCGGTTTCGTAAGATGGAGCGGAAAGTTTTCAGTGAAACAAGTTCTGACAGTTTCAGTTCAGAGTGAGAGGCGTTCCAAAACGAGAGGGCAGAGATACTGAAAACCTTATTCCTGTTTCAGTTTGAGCGTGATGATCAGAGAAATACCAAATGTAGTTTGATCATAAGGAATAACAGCTTTTGGTTTTAAAAAGAATAGTGCATAAATAAGTAAGAAACAAGCTAAAAGAGCATTGTCAACCAGAGTCATCCAGCGTGTATATGAAGAACTCAAGGACAGTAGCCAACAAGTTGAAGCGCACATCAACACATCGTCTCCACACTCAAGTATGAGTGAAAAACTAGCAGATGTCAGAGGCTTCTGAGCTCTGAGGCAGAATCATGACTTGCTTAAGTTATAAAAAACGAGCTTCATCATTAATTTGAAGATCACATTTTTAACATGAACATTGACAGAAAGCTCCCCATTAATAATTAATGCCAGTTACTTGTAACTAGCAACCAACTAAAGAGTTTTTACCTTGAGCAGTTCTTATTAAGGGGATGTTCTTCAAGGGAATAGAAGGAAAAAAGGCCTTATTCGGTATTTTTCTGCATTTAAAACCAGTTTTAATTGCTCCAGACAAATCTACAATGCATCAAAGGCGGACTGTAGAAATTTAAATGCCTGAGTGACTGAGTGTTAATAGCCGCTCTCTCAAATATTTGAAACCTTCTGCATTAGCAAAATGTTAAAGTTTGATACACTGAGATTTAAAGAATTTAAAGTATTTCTTTGCATTGCAAAAAAAATCCCTATTCATGACACAAATCTGAGGAGAGGTGTTAAAGGTTATAGCAGGTTTTAATTGTAATTTTACAAGATTTTCAAATACCATTGTGCAGAATTAACAGTTTGAAAGCAAACTTAACTGTTAACTGATTAAACTGCAAAACTTTATTGCACAAAGTAAAAATGTTTAAAAAGGCAATTATTAAAACATCCTGTTCACTTTCTCAAAACTAAAAAGAAAATACTTAAGCTTAGAAATCTTTAAACTATGTTTAAGGTGTGTGTACTTTCCACTGCATTGTAAATATATAAGTTGGATCACTTCAAGGACGGTGAGAGCATAAATTGCTGTCTGGACCTGAAAGTTTAACCAAGTTTTCTGCTGCTGCAAAGGGAAGAGTGACTGCGCAATGTTCTCATCTGCAGTCATAATTCAAATATACCAGAAAATGGCAACGTATTTCATCTTAAAAAACGGCCCCTATTGTTCATATTTTTCCTCCTCACTCATTTTTATAATAATAATAACAATTATAATAATAATAAGCAACGAAGAGTGTTAATTTGGCAGGAAAGCCTGTCTCTGTTGGTCCCCCTTCGGTTTTCGCTTTGTCATCTGATGCCTAATTAAAAGCAATAAAATCCTCAAAGGTAATACATATCTGTTGTTTATGACAGTGGAAATGCATACTGATTACCTCCGTATGTCACTATGCTTGCTTAAAATACACTAGCGTTTGCATATCGGACATCGATTATTGGACGCCATTCTGGAGAGTGACTGAACAGCTGCAGGCCTATAGTTTATTGATTACCTTGCGGTCACGGAATCCTGAGCGGGGTTTCTTCTTCTTCCCTTCTTCGTCTCCCTCGTCTCCGCTGCTGGACTCCACCGATTTCTCCGAGTCTGCGTCCCTCACGAAATCGGCTTCCTCTCCAGCCACTCGCTCAGAGTGTTGAACAGAAGGTCCTGCATCAGCATATGCTCTGATGTTTAGGGATTAAAAAAACAAAAACACAAGAGAAATTAATCTTAATACCACCAAATTGGTTTTTATGCTGCCATGCATGATTATTTAAAACTATTTATCTCCAGGCTTTACAAATTGAAGTGGAGTTATGAAGCGGAGATCAGACTTTAATTTGAAGTTTAATGTGAACTACGGCAACGAAGCAGAAAGGTGTTTTTCCACAGGGATAAAGGCAAAGTCCCACTTGACCATTTTTATGCGACTGAATTGAAAGTTGAAGTAATAATAAAAATAATAATAAAAAGCAACAGAAAGGCTAAGTAATTCAAATTAATGCGACACGAGGAGAATGAAGTGTGCGGTGAAGGTCTGGAACCGTCTCATCCCATCAGTCTAAAATGCCCTGAGGGTCCATCAATCACTGTGCCTGCCTGCTGCAGCTCAGTCGCTCTGTCCCTAAAGAGTTTTAGCTTTAGCACCCCCCCCCCCCCTCTTCCTCCTCCCACAATGCTCTGCCTTAACTAAGCACCAGTCTTCTGACTAATGGACAGCCATAAATCACTGAGAATAATATTAGAAGTGCTAAAAACTAAAACAGCTCATCTGACGGGGAAGCCACTTCACAAAGGTGAGGAACTACCTTTAACAGGTAGAGGGAAATAAAGCTTAAACTTATCATTTAGTGAGAAGCAGGACCAAAGTCTTAAAAGCTGGTCACTTATATTCTTATGAAGAGGCAAACTTGTGCGACGACGTCTCTTACCTGTTCCAGAGAAGTCCAGCACTCGCAGATGCACCAGTTACACCAGCCAGGGCGGCCAGCATCAGCCTCCTCCGGCCAGACGTGCTGGCCGCCCCGCTGTGATAGCAGCGGCGGGACAGCTGGGTCAGTCCCACTGAGACTGCAGACAGAGCCCGCAAGCGGAACATGCTGCAGAGAGAGAAGACTGAAGTTACTCAGCGTGATGACACAGATACGACCATATTGACTGTTATTATTAAGGGTTTCTTTAGCTCTATGAACTGTAATAAGGTGAACGTTGTAGGTGTGTCTGTTTCAATTGAACAGACTAAGGAGTTTCCGGTTTCAAGGGTTGATCCAAGGATTCCCACAATGAAGAAGTATGGTGTTTTTGCTGTGGTTGACAGCCATCTTTAGCAGGACCGATTTGGAAAAGTCATGACCTAATTTCACGTGACTATGTCTTACAAAAAAAAAGTGTACTGCATGCCGCTAACAGTAAAAGAGCGGAGATAGCATAACTCAACTGCCGTTGTTCCACAAAAGCCACCGGTGACCATGCAGAAAAGAAAGAAAAAAAAAAAAAACAGCTTGAAAGTTTTTCATTCAATAAATTGCTAAGTTTATTAAGCAGGGAAAAACTTTTTTTCTGGAACTGGATTGAAATAATGAACCAAATTATGAGTAAGGTAACACTGTTTTGTTTGTCTATAGTCATGAGAAAGTTGAATATAATATAACCTGATATATTATGTAAAAATCAGCTGATTTGCATGACGTTAAAAAAGATGTCCTGGCCTGGTTATGATTAAATGCACTTTTACACATGCTCATCAGTGAGTTTATGGATTTTTGCACACAGCATTTAATTCTGAATCATACATTCACCGCATTTTACTTAAGCACCTCTTCTGTAGAGATCATGGCTCATTTTGGTTTAATTTTTTCAAGCTATCATGTTCCCAAAAATAATTTACTACTCTTAGGAACTCTTTTTCTGCCACATAAATAGCCAATAAAAACATGTCTTTTTAGATTATATTTGAGTAAAAATAATGACTTTGTCCGACCCAATGTGAAGATCTGAAAAGCCCTACCAGGAAAAATATTTATACTGCACAATTAACATTTCCCTTTGTGAAACCGTCTTCACGAAGCACTAGAGGCAAAACGAGACATTATTCAAATCGGTGTATAAATATACTGGAACCTTCCTTCAACACAAAGCGATGCTGAACTAATTTCTAGCGGTGTGGCTAAGCTCCAGAACTCCATTTTCGGCAGTGCTGCTGTCTCTTAACTCCTGTCACGCAAAGATGATTAACAATTAAGCAGAGGTCTGCAGCAGTGCGTCTGTTGCTCCCATGTAGGCACTTTTTAAACCAACTGACGGAGAAGTTAACATCATTGAGGCCTGCAACAACCACCTGTTAATGTCACTTTAACAATTGAGGAATTAACTACCAAATGGATTCAGCAGGAGAAAAACAAGACATTGAGAATGCTATTTGTAGCTCTCAGTAGCATGCCACAATGAAGGCTGAAGGAAACATACCCGGAACAAGCGCAGCCGAAAGGTTGCACCATTTTAGAAAATCCATCTGTTATTGCTAATTTTCTTCTCTACTCTCTGCTGTGAGAATCTGTCTAACTTGCCAAAGTGGCATAAAAATCCAAGTTCATGACATTTGAAATATGTCAACAGTTATTTCACTCCAAAACAGTTTTTTATGATATGAATATTGCACAGGCTGATAGTACAATGATGTAATTTAGCCTTGCACGTCAGTCGTCTTTGCCGTTGTGTGACAAAAAGCCCAACGCAACAGCCTCTTTGTTCGTGCATGTTAGTGAACAGACATGTTCACTAACATAGCTGAAAGCAGTCTGGTCTAAAAGCAAACATCTGGTTTGTTCACATTTATCAGTCATATCTGTAGCAGTCGAAACAGAACCTGCCTGTCCACATAACGTCAAAAATCAACATATCATGCTGGGATCAAAAAGAGATTCCAGAACTGAAGAAAAACAAAGTCATTGAAATCAACTTGTCTAAAAATGGTGACAAAACTATTTGTCGTTTTGAGACTCCAGTGAACAAAGTAAGCACTCCTAAACAGTCAATTCATGCTCAGAAAGCCTCCAATGTGGCAGAATTAAAACAATTTCTCGCTCTGTTTTTGGAGATACTTGACATGCACTTTGAGCAGTTATTGCAATCACGTTTTCCAATTACGACCGGGTCAGTAGAAGAACTTAACCAAACCTATTCAAAGACTTCATTTTGAAGATTTGGGCCATATAGCTCTATGGTTAAAAATATCATTATACAGTCAAAGATATCACCATAAAACTCCTACCTGGATGTCAAAAGTGAAGTTACTATTAATACAGAAGGGGGGCATGAGACCAGCCAATATAACTAAAACTTAGCATTTTACAATTAATCATTTAACTAAAAAAAAGCTTCTACTTAATTTGAAGACATCATCTCTGCTGTATAAAGTTTGGAATAAAAATCATAACACTTGTTACACAACTTGCCATTCAGAAACCCCCCAAAATATTTTTCAGTTAAGAAAAAAAGCTGTAGTGTGTAAAATAATTGAACAAACACCAATCAGGCTTTTTACAAGCCGATAATTTCTAGTTTTCTTGAGGACTTGACCTGTAGGACACAATTTTCTTTCCAAAAATTATAACACATCGAAACACATTTGTGCAAACTTTCAGCCACGTTAAAAAGAATTATTTTAAAAAAAAAACATTATCTATAAAAGACAAATGGGTACTCCAAGCAATAGCAGCTTTGAATACAATAGAAAATGAATAGATGACCCTCATTTTCTGTATGCTTCAAATTATAACCTGTATCTGGTTTCTGTTCAACCCAAAACAAAGCACATCAGTACAAGCTGCTCATTACTGCAGCTACAGACCGAAATTACGTAGATTTTAATTTGAAGCATGTAATGTAGAGCGCAAAAAGAAAAACAGAAGACAAAGTCAAATATGCAACCAATCAATCACTGGGAAAAGGAAGTGAAAACTGTTAACAATGGAATAGGATTGAAGTGAGAGGAGACATGTTGACCTAACATTTGTTTTTTTTGTTTTTTTACGTGGCTCAAACACTGTGAACAGCTAATTATCAAGGGTTAAAACACAGAGAAGGAAACCTGGATGGCATATTTCTGTAATCACACCATCTCTCAGAGTCCTCTGAACAACTGATCAGAAGCTAGATAAACCAAAGCCTACTGAGTGTTTGTCTTTATCTAATAAAGTGTCTGCACCCTTCAAAGACAAGACACAGGATTCACAAGGTCACTTTTAGACTCTTTAGAAGTACAACAACACCAATCATTGAGCCAGAATCAGACAGTTTTCCTTTGACTTGATTGATCAGCAGACAAACATTGAATGCCACCCGGTGTCCAGAGCTCAAATCAACAGAAACTCTGTGGCGACTCCTTGAAAAGGATTTCTACCATAGAGCTCCTCACAATCTGAGGCTTGTACTTTCTCAGCGATGCTGCAGAGACAAGATGTGGGTTACTTTGTTTTATAAAAATGTGCTTCGTTAAAGCTTTAGTTTAAGTTTTACCAACCTAAACTAAATTATTACACCTTTTTATTTCATCTTAGCTTCTAGCATATTCATTTTTCAGCTGAACTGTACCAGAAAACCTACACTCACATCAGCTTGTGAATGAAAAAGGTTTCAAAATGATTCAGCAAGGTTTCTCTTTGTTCTTCAAATCCCAAAACACTTGGTATTTTAAAAGGGATGTGTGAACTGTAGTGAGCAACTGCACCTTGATATTTTTTTTTAATAGTGAACCTGTAAAGCTTCAACAGCTTGATGCGTCAAGATGATCTTGTAATTGAATTTCTTTCTTAATTTCTAATGGATTTCAAAACACCTACAGCTTCTATTTGTTACAGTCCTTGTAAATAAAAAATGGATAATAAAAATTATTATCCATTTTTATCCAATAAAAAAAATTATAAAAAATGCAAAGGTTGATTAGCGTCTCTCTAGTTAAGCTGTCAAATTATTCACAAATTGTGCATGAAACACCAGAACAAAAACATTTATTTTAACCTAAAAATCACAAAAGAATCATGAAACATACAGATTCTGATCTGGAAGACTGGCATTTACAGCTGTACTCTCAGTTGAAACTTGTGATCCACTCTCATATTGGTAAAAGCTCAACATCCTGTATTGCTCTGGGATGTTTCCGTCCTCCAAGCCTTGGGCATACATAGATAGATGGGTTTAATCTATGGAGAAGCAGGAAGCAGAGCATGAACAGCTTTTTGTCTGAAGGCAATGCTCACCATCACCGACCTAAGGAGATAATCTGGATTGATCAAATAATGATTTGGAGAAAGCTAACCCAAGCTATATCTCAACAAGAGCTGCTCCTGACGCTACAGCTGAACCATAGCAACAATCTTCCTGAACAAGCAGCAGAGAGTGGATCAACAATGCTTGTTTAGCTTTGTGACATTAATTGTTAGCACCGGAAATAATGCCCACAAAAAGGAGCTTTGTCAAATTGTTCCCTTTTTTAATCTGACTGTTTAAAACTAGCCTGCTATATATACCGCCAGGCAGATGGTTCATCCAATCCGCTGCCAAATATGCTTTGAAAGAGAGGCTAAACAAGTCAAGATGACTCCTCATAAGAAAGCATATGGTGCATAAAGTTATACCAATTAAAACTATTTCAGACTTTACTGAAGTATTGGCAGGTCAAGATCTTATTAAAACATTATATCTAAGCAATGTGTGTTTAAAAAAAAACATCATAGACAATGGCGTCATTACAGACGATAATAGGAGCAGTGTAGTGACTCACGAGAGTCATCACTGACTAGCCAACTGGAAGATCTGCTTCATAAGTAAAACTGGTAACTACGCAGCAGAAAATATGATTCAAACTTCTAAGAGATGCGACAATCATGCTTCTTCTGGATCATTTTGATTTAGGTTTGTTTTTTGTGCAAAAAAATTTAAAAAATACAATAATTTCATCCAAGAGACAATACAGTAAAATATGTACTGCAAGTTCCTGATTTAAGGTGTACATTTAACAGGGTTTCCCCCAGTGTATTATAAGCCTGGCGGCCCGCCATGCTTTACTAACCCCGCCGCCAGGCTAAGCGTTGCTTGTTTACGTTTCTAGGAAAAATAAAAGAAAACAAACAAAAAAAAAAATCGTTTTTTTTTTGTTTGTTTTTTTTAAAGCCAGGCTGCAAGCGTCTCTTTTGCTCTTAGCATTTCACTAGCAGAGCAGATTTATTCCTAAAGGATAGGTTTATAATGGATATGCTTATAGTTTATGCATTTAAACCCGACAGCGCGCGGACCAATCACACCGCTGGCACCTCTGCGCTTTGCCTCGCGCGCTGCCGCCTCCTTTCACTCAAACTGGACACAGGCTGACCTGTACGGATATTTACATAAACCTACTGTGAGGAATTATGATCCTTTGGAGAACTCTAGGTAATAGTTTAAAACCCGCCGCGTTAGCTCTGGTTGCGCAGCTCAATGTGAACAGCAGGTATAACTTGTAGCGAATTCAGAGGTGCACGTTGTGGAGCGGTGAGAATGATTTATCTTTGTGAACGAACAATTATATGCGGCGTTTACATCTCAACACGGTGCCCAGCGTGTGGCTCTGTGTCTGTCTTCCCTGTAAAGTTTATGTCTGTGGTCCCGGTTGGCTGGAGCGTTTGTGGATAACGAGCAGCGCTAACCTCATCATGCAGGTTCAGCCCGGTGAGGAGCTTTCGCGCTCTCCTCGCGCATCACGCTGATTTTATATTATTTTATTATTATTTTTAGTATTATTTTTCCGGTTACACGATGCATCAAACCATATCAAATGCGTCGTCTACTTAGAGTTAATACGCGCGGCCGCAAGGAGATCTGAGAAACTCGTGATCATCATGCACGGTCGAGTCCCACAAACTCGACCAACCAAAATAGTTTCTGTGACGATTAAAAACTCAACAGACACAAAATGGAACAACTACTAAAGCCACATTAGCAGCATTAAATTAAATCTCCCGTTTGTTGCGCATCTGAATTAAATCTTATGGGGCCCCTGAAGCCCTTGGGGGCCTGATGGAGCTGCTGACTTAATTTGGATTAAACAGAAATGCAAATTTGTTGTTTTTAGACTAGTTGTGGGTTTAAATAGCATTTCACTGGAGATCTTTTCCCGTAACATATAATTACACAGTAATACTTTTACATTTCCCGTCAACTTAACATATTTTAATACAAAAACATGGTGGACCGCCTCGACGCCCTGACCACCGGGCTTAGCAAGTTTTCTGGGGGAAACCCTCCATTTCATAAAGAAAATGAAGAGATTACAAGATTAACCCCATGCGTCAAGTCGTATACAACCAGGGGATATTTTGTATCTGTTTTGATTGTGTCGTAGTCTAAAGTCAGGAAAAGGTGTGATGTAACTCTATGAAAAAGATGCAAGATCCAAGATGTGAGCTACTTTGGTTTGATCAGATTTAATAACCTTATCAAATATGTTAAAATGTAACATTTTCAGAAAACAATTTAAAATCAATTCCTACTTATGTAAAAGTTGAACACTTTTATGACTTCTTACCTGCAAAAGTAAGCAAAATACTCAACTGCAAAGACAAAATAAACTGATATTTATTAATGGTTAAGTTTGTAGGAAACAAAAGGTGATGTTTGTTGAAATGTTAAGATCAGATAGGTGTAAATTCCTTTACTGACCCAGAGGGTCAGTTTGAAGTGGTTTCCAGAAACTACAATGAGACAACCAGCCATCTACCTTAGGCATAACATCGTGACCACTGCTGGTGTCTTGATTCTACTTTGTCTGTCAAAACAATCCTGACAAATAGAAGCAAAGTGACATAAATGGAAATTTAATTAATCATACGAGGTCACTTTTTCTTTTTCCATTGGTCTAGTTCTGATGCTTTCATGCTCTTTGTTGATTCTTTCAGATAAATATATATCCCACCAACCTTTTGCTTCAAAAGATAAACATGATGGCTTATGACTGCATGTCATTACTAATCAGCCACAGGAGAAAAAAAATCCCTTTTAAAATCTCTTAAAATTTATGCTTAAGGATCTTTCTGTGCGTTAATAAGGTGTAGGGTGAGGTTCTTAGTTTTATAAATCCTACTAGTATCTGAATGTCTTTTATTATTTGCCACACATGAGTACTAATATGTCTACAAACATAATGCATGTTTATTTTATTGTGACCTTTGATATTCTGCAGTAAACAATGAAGCCCCAAAGTTGTTCTGCTTATAAATAGAGACCTCGCTGTTTTGTTTTTAGCCATCAACGTATTTAGCAGCAGTCCACGGTGACCCAAGCTTTATGGTTATCTCACTGATGTATACTACTAAAAACATAATCGTTTTTTAAATCAAATTAAATCTTATAAGCCTTGTCATGGCTCAGCTTTGGCTGACTCGACAGGTAACTATCATCATTCGCAGCTAATGCTAGTTAGCTTCTCAGTGAACGCAGGGATACACTAGTGCTGTCAGCTGCTATTTTACCGACTGGCTAACAGCACAATTCTGTTAACAAGCAGTTTTATAGCTACTAAAGTACTATTGTCACTCACATTGAAGGCGACTACACCACCCGTTAGTCCAGGTATGTTCAAGTCTTCTCGTTAGGGTTAAACCTCGTACCCCTTCAGAGATGCAGCAGCGAGTTGAGTTCCGTGTTCAGCAGCAGATAGCGGGGAGGGACATTTCTGCAACACCGCCCAACGGTGCTCCACACGCGGGCTCCCCTGACAACAACCCCCTGTCCCGGACGGAAGAGCGCTCTCAAAAATGAGGAAATAAGATGTGTGTTTATTTATTTATTTATTTATTTATTTATTTTCAAAATGCTGCATCAGGGTTAGCTTACTGATAAATTATATCGCACTGTATATTTAAAGTGTTTGATGAAGTCTTATAAAATCTATAAGGTGTTCTGGCATTATAGTCCTGTATTTAGATATTCATCTTCCCATCAAGTCTTAACCAGCTTAACCCAGCTGTAAATTTCTCCATAACTTACCCTTAACCTATCGGCTGTTTTATTTAGTCATAACTAATATTGTTTAACAATCAACTGAGGCTTCTCTGCCCACATGTATTTGTAAGAAGAATAAATTACCCACTACTGGACTTCGGGTACTAATTAGGCACTTTCTGAGGGCAAGTGGTTGGTTGGTTTTATTTAGGGGCATCAGTAAATAGAGTAACTCCACCATCGCTTCTCAGATTTTTATTTTCAAAAAGCATTTCAGTGATTCTTGAGAATAGGGACAAAACAGGTCCTATGGATAAAGCATGAAATTTGAATAAAATATACACAAAATATATTTTTTTCAAATATCTAACTAAACTAACCTGGGTCATGTGAGCACAACAATGTATATTTTTCTTTTTTTTGCTGAATATTTTTTTATTTTAAACATTGTAGTCGGTGGATGATGCCTGTAAAAGCCCTTGTCCAGGAGCAGAACTCAATACATTCTTATAGTTTAAAACAATTAAAGAAATACTAAAATTATATATTATGACAATTAAGTATAAGTAGTCATATAAATAATTATAAAAGTATCGATAAATTGAATTAAAAATAATTTTTAGATATTTTCCAACTCCGTTGAAATTTGTCCTTAGTTTTTGTCAACACCGTCAGAAATGAAAAGAATGTAAAAAAATCAGGCATTATTGGGGGGCACCAGAACTTCTGAGGACCCCATGACGTTGTCTTTTCTCTTCCTTTGCTAGGAGGGCTAGTTAGCTCCGGTTAGCTTAAGTTATTCTTTAGTTTTTTCTTCTGTTTTATTCCTAAGTTGTTTGTCACAACCATGATGTGTTAACTCCATAACTGACAATTTACAAAACTTTGATGAAATTTTGCGAAATAAAAGCTTAATTTTGGTATAATGTAAAGATTTCATGGACCTGACGAGCTACAATATGGCCTCCTTCAGAATAACATCATATAAATTGAGGTAGTTTGGCATTTCGTCAACTCCGTCAGATGTTTTTCTGACTCTTTCAGTGAAATTGTTGTCAAATCTCACTTAATTGTGCAACTAATTCATTTTAATGTATTTTACATGAATTGCATTACTTCACATGTACCAAGTTTTTCATTTTACTCACTAGTTTGTCACCACCTTCAGTTCTGTGTCAACTCCGTCATGCACTGTCAACTCCATCAGATGGACTTTTTCTTGTTTTTTGTTTTAAATAATATTTATTTTATTTCTTGAGAAACATTTGTCTGTAAATTGAGTAAAAATATCACTAATGGGGTATTTTAAAAATCATTTTAGATTTATTTTTGTCAGATGGTGATGACAAAGTTTTGGGTCAGGTCGATTAAAAATGTAATTTTTTTTTTAAAATTCGCAACTGGGAGCCTGTACCTTAGCATCTTCATATTTTCTAAACATTATTTGTCATATTTGCATACATAAGGTTGAGAAATAATTTTTAAAAAATATGGGAAAATTAAAACCCATTTTGTCCCTATTCTCAAGAATCACTGATTTACAATTATGTATCCTGTTCCTTCCTCTTCACAGTTGTGTGTGCTAATTGTATGTTGCGTTATTAGTTTGTAGTTGTAATGTGACCAAAAAAGTTCAAGGCCTGCAAATACTTTTGAAAAGCACAGCTTCTCATATGTGTAGCAGCTAATATAGATTATGCTAGTGAGATTCAAAGGGAAGTGGCCCCTTCTGTGACAGGAAGACTTCTGCCATTCATGCATGCCTTGACTGACAGCTTGAACAGTACTGAAAAATGTGAATCGCCCTTTTTACAGCAGAGCAGTGCAGTCTCCGTGTTGTCTTGGATACACGTCAGTGGAGTGAATGCAAATGTGAGGGGTAGCTGTGTAGCTTCTTCAGGCTGTCTCCTGGATAACAGTAGATAGAGGGACTTGACAGAAAGCACTGACAGTGCAAAGCACATATATGATTTATGCGACCCTATATCAACAATGGAATGATGAGCTTATGAATGAAAACGAGTCAAAGATTATGAAGTGGCACAACTGAACAAACACAAGGGGGAATGGCGACGTAGACCTCCCTTACAGTCTGTGCGAAGTTACATCTCATAAATATTTATCACCATTTATTGATATACACTGCATAAAAAGACATAACCTTCTTTTTCTTCCTGTCAGATATTAAATCAGATTGAAGTTTTCCTGTGTTAGGTCAGTTGGGATTTCCAAAAATTGTTTCTATTTAAGTAATACCAGAATAACGAGGGAGATATATCTAGAGAATATTATTTTGCTTTCTCTTTATTCAGAAGTTTATATAAATTAAGAGTGTGCCTTAATATAAGAAAGCCTAAAGTCATGACTTTGTTAGGTTCTGGTTGGTTAAGAATGTATTAAACCAACAGAGAAACTGGCAAACCTGAGAACACCATCCTAACTGGGAGCTATGGGTGTGGCAGCATCATGTTGTGTCATGTTGCTGTAGGAGGGACTGGTAAACTTCTTAAAATAGATGATCTCACGAGGAAAGAATATTATATGAAAATATTAAAGATGTCAGCCAGAAATGTACAGCTTGAGTGCAAACGGGTCTTCCAAATGGACAATGATTTCAGACATACCTTAAAATTTGTTGTAAAGTGACAAAGAACAACAAAGTCAGTGTTTTGAAGTGAACATCACAAAACCACGGCCTAAAATCCTGACCTACAACAGGAAAAGTTTTCATTTAATGCCAGGGAGTGTATGCAAATATCTGATTTTAATAGTACACATGGGATTACAACAGAAATTTCACATTTTTGCAGTCATACAGTCTGTAAGAACCATAAAAAAACTGTGCATGTTGTATAATAAATTATTTAGCCTGTAGGTTAAAACAATGGATTTCATTGAATGTCACTTTGTTAGATTTTCTTGCATGGTCGGTGAATGCAATAATCCTAAATTACTCTAATGTATCAGATCATAACATTTATATGGGGCCTTCTGAGGCCCCGGTGCACAGCACCATAAGGTTTAATGGCAGTAGATTGATGAATAAGCCCTATCTTGGAGAAAACTGAGCCAAGTGTTAAATCTTCAGGATACAAATGAACCCCTTCTGAATGAATCATTGTCCTGTAATTACTGCTTGATCAATACAGCTTTTACAAAACCAAATGGTCAAAAATGTCAGAGGACACTGACAGTGTGGCTGATTGAAGGGAGTTTTGTTTATTGCCCCATAACATGACTAGGATTTACTGTTTTCAGAAATAAGCTGTAAATAACTTGTTAAAATAAAAATGTTGTCACAGAGTGCAGCACTGCACTCAGTAATAACCTTTGTCTGCTCCTTCTCTCCTTCATTCCAAGGATATACAACACTATACTACAATTGCATTGCTTCTCTGCAAGACTTAACATAACCTATTCATAACAGAATGGTTAAAGAGCCAAAAATATTTAATTGCCGGGTTTTATATTTAAAGACAATAATGTCAGAACGGCAGTGTTCTCAGTGTGACTGTTGAGTCCACAATGACTGAAAAATGTTTCACTAATTCGGAGCCATTCATCTTATTCACACACTATACACCAGTCTTCTAATAATCTAATAAATATGCAGGACACAAAGCAGGTCATTATATATATATATATATTTTTTTTTTAATCAAAATCCCAAAACGAGAAATTGGAAAATGAATTTTTCTTTGTCAGATTCATTCAAGTGACAACTTCTAGTAATTATATCCTCAACAAAAGGATCTGAATGCATCCCGCTCCCCATCGAATCCTTGCCAGCTCATTCTGGGAGAAGCCAAGGCATTATCGGCCCAGATAGCTGTGGAGGTATTTAGGCACACTCTTCCTTTTAGGATTGTTTTCATTCATTCTGAATGACATTAATTCTGAACGAAAACAGTATGCTTTCTCACCTGTTTGAGATGAAGCTAGTGCATCTCGCTTAGATTTAAATCCAGACTTTAACTAGACCGCTCCAAAACCTTGTTTATTTCTTTCAGCTATTCAGAGGTGAACTTGCTGGTGTGCTTCAGAACTTTACCTGTTAGAGACCAGAAAACAGGGTTCCTGAGATCTTCCAAAGTCTTGGGGATCACCAAGATGTTGTTTGACTTCTGTGTTTAACCTGGATGACATTTTTCCAATTCTATTTCTTATTGCTGAATCATAGACACTGACTTCAACTAAGGCAAGTGAGGTTTGTTCTGGGTTGTTTGGTAATGTGTTGATTTTCTAGATCTTTTACAAAATGCAATCAGACAGGTGATATTTAATTTCTTGATTACACAGGCGGAACAAGAATCAGGCCGTGTTATGGCTAGTGAAACTGAATCCCCCCAAAATGATGAATTTAGTTCATGATTTAGAAAGGTGGGAATTATATTTCTACATGTGGCAATACTTTTTCACAGTAGGTGTCTATAGGAACAATTTGTTTTTTTACTTTTGCTCCACCATGACAGACTGGATCAGGGCTCATATTACTGTGGACTATGGCTAATCCATCTTCTGCTCCGTACTGCCATCACTCATGACCAAAGCACCTTGAGGGAGTTCAACCCATCCTGGGAACAAGCTTAACTTTGTGCCAAGAATGTGAACGCCCCTCTTGCTTTTGGCATCCAAGGTCCAGCACCCCATACTCCCATGACAAAACTCACAAAGTAATTTGAAGGACACAATATAAACCTTCTGTATGTAAATAACAAAACTCCCATGTCCCCCTCAACAATTTCTTGTGGGTAGAGATGTGATAAAAAAAATGTTATGGCCAGGACAAAAGCTACACTGCTCCTCTTAAACCTAAGGGCCAATGATTGGTCGGATCCTCTTCTCCAACACCCTGGAGAAAGATTCTCTAGTGAGGTTGAAAAATATGATAGCTTACAAACACACCTTTTAGTCCCCTTTAATAAAAATTGAGAAGACCACTCTGCAGACATGGAGTGAAGAAGCTGAGTAGGAGGACAAAATGTTTTTATACATAGTATTTTAAGTTTATCTAGCATGTCCACAGTGCTTTGTGTTTAATGTTGTTGCCTAAAATATGATAAAGTATGTTTTTCTACTAACGAATCCCATTCTGCATATTTTAATGTTGGTTTATGGTTAAGAATTTGTGAAAGAAAGGTTTGTAGTTTGCCTTGTTGTGTCACAGCAGTAAATGTAACAGAAAGGAAAATTGATTAACGTCATGCTATTGCAGTCCAAAGGTGGAGCAGAAGATAAGGCGAGCCTGTAGAGTCTCAGACCATCTTTGGAGGTTGTTTTTATTACAGAAAGCGTTGCTGCCTTTGTAACAGGGTTCAGTGTAAGACTTACTCTGAGGGCAACACGAGGAACATTTCTGTGCGGTGGCTCTCTACAACCACAGCACATTTTGTCCCAGTTAATCATATTTGGCTGTTGAAAACTGGTGTAACTTGATCCACAAACTTCCTTTGTGAAGAGGTGAAAAAGAAAACATGAGCTGCAGACAATTGCTGGGCCGTGTTTCTGTGTTGTCCGGTAGGCTTCGCCTAACAGCAGTACACCCTTCCTTATTAGGACTGTGTTTACAGAACCCATCAACTACTGGTGACAGAACCAAAATGACACACCCATAGGGATTGCCTTTTTTGTTCCACTGTAGGCGTGGCCCTATCTCGCCATTTCAATCGTGCACAAACATGTGCACATACAAGCAGGAACACAAAGCCCTTTACACACCTTATTTTGTTCTCAAATTTTTTTCCTCACACAATTTCTCAATCTTGTTGCAACTCTGACATTTCAGTACAGAAGGTTCGAAACTGCACATCTAACCACTTGTATGCTATTTTTTTTTAAGTTGTAGAAAAACTGAAATAATAAAAATATTGCCAACAGATGTATACAACGTTTGAAAAGTAAATTAATCTTATTATGACATGAGCTCTAGTGACCGTTAATTAAGGTGCTAAGTTAAAGCAGTAACATTTTAAAGAACTGATCCCACTAGGCTGTAATCTTGGACTGTTATACTTTGACTTGGTGATTAGATAAGGGTTAGACTTGAAAAAGAAAGTGCAAAGGTAGAAGTGGTGTTTAACGCAGCTCAGATTTAATATCAAATTTAAAATTGTTCTGAAAACCACACACTACATTTTTTATTCATCCAAATGTTGGGTTTATGCTGTTTGAGAAGAAGTTGAGTATTTTTAGACAAACCGGTAGTTTGCTAGGTATTCCATTTTTAATTTTTTTTATTTTCAAATTCAGTTGTTTATGTATAACAGCTGTTTTTATCTGAGCATTTTCTATATAAAACATAAAGGATCCTTTGGAGCAATAAGATTCAAACACAGGATGGCTTTTGAATTCCTTTCTGTGTTTAACTTCCAGGTTGTCTCTGTGCAGATGTTTGCTCAGGCTTTCTCCCACCATTTGGAAACATAGTTAGTTTAGCTTGACACTTAGCTGCTGTTTCATACCGTCCTCCTGCTATTTATTACTGGTAAAGCAAACCATTTCTAACCAATTTCCTTATAAAAGTGCATATCAATTTATTGATATTACATGAGTTACGAAATGGGTGAAGAAATAAATGACCAGCAGCAACGAGTTTTCCTTGTGTCTCGATGTGGCTGTCAGGTTGACTGGTGTTTCCCTTCCTTCTCGCCCACTGATGTTTGGAAATACGTCTGCAAGGTAGAGAGAGAATGGATAATTGATTTTAAAAAAATCATATATTTTAGCCCCAGGATTAGATGCTTAGTGATTTAAATAGCAGATTATGATTTCCAACCCACTTTTTGGTAAGCTTAACATTAGCCTTTGTGCACTTTAGCCATTTATTTGGGTGCGAACATGTAATCCAGAACACAAACCTGTGGTGTTAAATTAAAGCAAGCCTGCATCCATCCATATTTGACAACACAAACTGGTTTGTTTTACCCAAACACTTTTCTGTTTTGTTTATTGGTTTATTTAATTTTTAAAGCACAATACAACATCAAACAATATCTTATGCCACATTTTAAGACATAAAACATACACTAAAATCTACACTTCCAAGAATTTCAACTTCATTTGTTTGGAAAACATTAAAAATGCATAGGTTGTTACAAATACAGTGTAAAACGTGTTTGTGTGCTTGGTAATATTTTTGAAAACCACAGAGATTTTCACTTTATGAATCAATGTAGCTTTAAAGCCTTGAGCAGGTCATCGTCCATGGCTGAAAATTAGCATTTAAATAGCGTCACTCACATGGGCCTGATGTTTTGCACCTGAAAAGGAAGAGAGGGGTTTGGGGTGAGTTCAGGAGAAATTACATAGGGTTATGTTATTGCAACAAAATTACAATCAACATCAAGGTAACCAAACGCCTGTTCTGATCATATTTCTTACTTATATGTGTTATATTGTTTTAAGGATGAGTAGCCCTGTTATCACACAAATCTGTGCCCTGAATTTACACAACATGAGTTATTCCGGTATCAGGTTTCTCCTTTGACCAACACAGGTGCGGCACATAACAAAATTATGACAGGCTTGGTCAAAGATTAAGCAATACAAATTCCTCAGAGGGGAGTTTCCTGGCATTCATTGACCAAACATACCCATTACCACTATCATTATCAACATTTGCAGAGGTTCAGGGATTCTGGACAAAAACAAAAAAAAAAAACACACCACCTCCAGCTTGACTACTTGCTCTATTGATTATCCAAAGAGGATAAGAAAGCCTGAAACATATTTAAAATAACACTAGATTTTGAAGTTTCTCTTTGAAAGTGGCAGATCTTAGATCTGTTCCAGTTGTATTGTCTTTTGGGACACGGTGCAGTCACGAGTCACTGAAGGACAAGCTATTTTTACTTAGCTGAATGGGTGCTGCAGCTACTGACAGCACACAGTCATTCATGTTTTTTTTATTTATGTATTCTCCTTTTGTAGGGCAGATCTTTAAACAGGATTTTCTAACTTAAATCATACAAGAAGTGTTGAACTAATGTTTAAAGCTACTGGCCACAGCTCATTTTAAAACCACTCAACTTCACTTTAGACAATGCTTGTCACCTCTAGAATGCCCTGTCATAATTATGTGTTTATTATTTAAGACAAAATCTGCCTTTCTGAGAAGTGTCTATCTACAAATGTCTCTCACACTGAACAAAAGGAAGTAGAACAGAGTTCTATTGAGACAAGTAATTAAAAATGTTATTGTTATCCCTGTTAGTTGCCTGTTTTTGATAAAATTCCTATTTCAAATGGGTTTTCTTGTATTTTGTATGTCTTTATGTCCGGTAATGACATCTATTCAAGTCTATGTTGAAATCTGTTGAAAGTTGTTCCTCTGCTATCCTTTGTTTGTTGGACTCACCAGCTGTCACATAAATTATTTAACACAGACAATTTTTTTAAGCAGTGATCAAAGGCAGGTCCAAGTTTTGAGCCCTGCTGTACACCAGAGGGTCACATAAAAGTTTTGGTTCTAAGCCACTGAAGAACAACACCAGAGGTTCCAGCAATTTCCCTGTGTGGCCATTAAATAAAGATCAACAGTAATATATCGAAATTACTAAACCTAATTTATTTATTAAAAACTTAATAAGTCTGTGAGTTCTGTGTGATCTTTTTTTCTAGATTGTAAGCAGTTGGACTAGTGGATGTAAACTGTAACAGTGGTAATCTTAGCGTATTGTCCATTTATATTCACAATCAGAGTTATTTATTTTTTTGTAAAATGAATACTGTAGGAAAGTATATATATAAAAAAAAACACTGCCAGTGTTGACTTTTTATTCTGTTGCAGAGTGCAATCTGTGTGATTTTTACATTAATTTTGTGTACTTTATAAAATTTTTCTGGCGATATTAACCGCCACAAAAATATAGTTTTTAACATCAATGGGTGTCATTATTTTGACTCCTTCTAAAAGTTTAATGGTGGTTCCCAAGAGTGTTGTAGCTTTTTGGGCTGTTTCCTCTCCCTTTTTTAATCGACATTTGATCACATTAATATTTATGCCGTTTAGTTTACACATCCTACTCGTTTCTGTGCCTTGTTTTTCTAAAGTTCAGGGCAGTAAGGCGGGATAGTACACTTCACGGTGCAAGATTTCAGTCAATGAGAGTGAATTACACATAAGGCACCTCTGTGAGTGTTTTTTTTATTTTTTTGTATTTTTTTATTGGACACGTGGAAATGAAGCCTTGCTCTCAGTGAGTACCCTGTGGAGTATTTTATCATCGGTTACTGGTGCAACACTGGGCATGTGTATGAAGAAATAGTCCAACCCCGTAACCCGCCTACCACCCTCCCTCTTCCCCTTGGTGAGTCTCGGTCCGCCCGCAGCAGTCTCCTTCCCGGTGAGGGTTTCTTTTTTTTTTTTTTCTTTTTTTTTTTTTTTTTTTTTTTTTTTTTTTACTACTACAGAGATGGCTGCGAAAGTGTGCAGATCGGTACTCCTGTTGTCCCGGAGCAGCGGAACGGCGGCCGGCAGCCTCCCCGTAGTTGTCTCTTCTTCACAACGGCACCAACAACACATAAGACCGGTAAGTCCCAGGACGACTGAGCGCTCCGAGCGGAGAGGGCTGCACGGAAGGGTAGGGTTGGGAGGAAGCACCGGGCGGGCTGGCTGGACCGGAGAGAAGGCAGCGCTGCTGGCTGGATGGCTGCTGGCTGGCGAGGGGGTTTGCTAAGGAAGTAGTGCTAACTAGCCTGAAGATTTTCCGCTGCTGCCTCGCGTCCTCATGGTTTGGCTCCTTTCGGAAAAAAGGTGAGGCTGAAGATGAGTCAACACCCCTCTGTTGTGTGGTTTTACTAATCCTCAGCGGGACGTGGAGCTTTGACAGGAGGCATTGCAGTTTTTTTGTTGGAGCACTTGCTGAAGCTCATCGACACCCCACAGGCTCTGCCCCGTTCACTGAAGCAATCTGCCTTTACACTGAATGCTTCACTTTATTGTCCTTCAACTTCACAACCAGAGCTTTTCACTGGGGCTGCATGTGAGTTAAGATTTTGGATCATTTCCTTGCATCTGCAGTGCGATGTGTGGTTGGAGTGATTACGCGCGGCCACATTTGACTGTCATATTTCCATGCTTTTGCAATAGATGTTTGACATTTCCATACTCTGCGTGTAGAAGGTTGCTGGGTTGGCTTTATGGGGTCTTATCTGTGTGAACTGCAGCAGAAACTCAGAATAATGAATATCTGTCCAGAGCCAAAGAGGAAACCTACACATCTGTGCGTGAGTGTGTGTCAGTGTGAGAGGTAGAATGGGGAGAAAGTGTGTGTGCGCGCACACACACACATACACATGAACATGGAAGCCCGCACTTGGATGATGTCAGACTCTGCTGGATGCTTTCTCCCCTCCCTGGGTGTTTCCCCGTTCAGCTGGGAGATCCTGGGTTTTCCTGCAACCTCATGCAGGTCTTGGACATGGCCTCTGTTGTGTGTGTTTGTGTGTGTGTGTGTGTGTAGATGCAGCTTCACTGTGGCTCACAATAGAGAAGGAAGGTGATTGTGTTTGCAGAACTTGTTCCTCTCTTGGTGACCCCTTCCATTTAACTGTTTTTTACCACCTCTATCTGAGATTAAAGGTGAATCAGGGAAATCATTAGGAAGTAAAAGAATGAGGATGTTCTAACGGTCCTTTTACATTCGGTTATGTTTTTGTTCTTTTGACTTCCTTTGAAATCATACTTTTCCCAGGCGTCGGAAAATTACAGATTCCATAATGCTACACCACATCCTGTAAAAAGGAGAAATGTACTTTGATCAGAAATAAATTATAACCACTGAAAAGTGACTTCCGCTGCTCTTTTGCAGGTCAAATGTTCATTTTGCTTTAACCATGGATGTTACTTTGACACTTCCACTATAATCTTTTACTAAACGGCCACAGTCTCTTCAAAAATTGTTTGAAGAATCTGAAGGTATTCTCCCGGACTCCGGATTCCCAAACCATTGGGTTTTGATGGACACTGGTATCAGAGTGCAGGTTTTAAAAAAGATACTGTTTCAAAAGGACCAAAAAGTTCTTTAACGTTGCTGTTAAAGTTTAGATTTCTTTCAGTAAGATGCCTGAGGTTTCTGTCCGTCAGCTGGCTGGAGGAGGGTATTAGACTATTTTCCTCGCATGTTTGGGAAAGACAAATTTAATTGCTTGAAAATACTTCCAGTTGTCAAGGAAGACTGTGGCAGTCTAAAGGAAAATGTTACAGATAACACAACCCCAAAAACAGTCAACAGATGTTAGAGGTATTTAGGCGGTTATAAAAGTACCCAAACAGAAAATTTGCCTTAATAACAATTTAGTTTTAGTTTTAGCCTATGTTACTTTATAAATACACGAGAAAACCCCTTTAAGGAGGAAGATGGAGGAAAATGTATAATTTGCTAGTGTTTACTTGAAAATTTTGACTAAATTTATCAGACTAAATCTAGATTTTTGCTTAGGTGTACACCAATATTGTCTGACTGTCTAATTATTTTTAATTAAAATATTGTCTTATTTAAGTAGCAGCAGCAATAATTAGTTCTTTTCTTTAAAACCCCCCCCCCAAAAAACTCCTGGATCATGTTAGACATTTTTGTTTTAACCGTTTGTATAAATAGACTGACACTGGGAATCCTTGACATGTTTTTCTGAGCATTCCCATGAGATTCTCTCATCGCCTCATTCTGCATTTGGACCTCAGGGTATCTGGACCGGTGAGGAACTACCTCAGTTTTTCTATTTTCACTAGAAGCTCTGGGAATCCCCGGGATTTTATTAGCTGGTGATCTCACTCAGTACTAAGTAGGTTGTCAAAGTATTATGGATTTTTAGTCTAAGTCTGAGGAGGGGTATAATTTTATCCTCCTAGTGTCCTATTTAAACCTTCACTGACTCCGTTGGGTTAGTCACTGCTCTGCGTGGCAGCCTTTTTAAAGTTTTCATTTCCTTTCGCTCTCCTCACATTACAGTTTTGTTTCTTTGTCACAGAGAGACTCTTTAGTCCACTGAAGTGTTGCTGTCACAGCTTCTATAATGCAGGCCTGTCAATTTGTGACAGCCAAGTGTCTGTATTCATGTGGGACTTCCTCGCTGCAGAAACAAATTTTTGTTTCCATCTCTGTATTTATAAAGCTGCAGAGGGATGTATATGCGGTTGTCCTGGAGCTCATAGTCTGTGTTTGCAGGAATGGTTTTCTGAGTGCTTCTGCTATCCTAATGTAGTCTCAGTCATGATGTCCTCGCTCCCCAGGGACGGAGAGCAGACAGAGGGCTCCAGAGACTCGTGGACTGGATTTCTATTAACTCAGCTGTCAAAGAAACTCCATTTTGACGTCTGGGATTTGTGAAAGATTTATTTCCATTGCATAAACTAATCAAAGCAGAATTATATCAAAAGTAACCCACAATCTAATGTCCAAATTTGAAGTCAAAGATTAAGCCGTTCCCTGTACTTATTTATTTCCTTTTAAGCCGACTTGCTCATCAAAGCTGAGCGCCCGGCGCCTTCAGCCGTCGCAGTCAAAGGGTCAGGGCTCACTTCTTGCTCTTAATCCAATCAGAGTAGGAGTAAACTCATTTATTCCCGCTGCGCTCACAGACTCTGTGCTCGAGTTAGCAGGATTAGCCTGATAAGAGAGTGACGGGAAGCTTTGTGACTGTGCTGAAGGTGATAAGGTAGCAGAATGATTGATAAGCTAGCCATCCACCCAGACAGTTTCATTAATGTACTCCACCCTTTGCACTCAGTGGTTTCTGACCCCATTTTTGACACCAGTTATGCACATGTATTCCTGAAAAGGGCAGTAGATGCACTATAAACACTTTAATGTGGCCTCGGTGGTGGAATGTCACACTTTGGGTCGGTTTGGCTCGGGGAGGTGATGGACAGCTGTGTGGCCTCCTTTGAAGACAGAGTGTGAAACTGTCGTCTCTTTTGAGAATAAAGAATCCGTCCGTCCATCTGTCCTTTACCATCTCGTTTTAGCCTGTTCATCCATTTGTCCATTTGTCCGTCCATCCATTTGTCAGTCCTGATCGGTAGGGATTTAATGTTTGTCTGTAGGATGAATATTTAAAACCTGACCTAATTATATCTTTCATAAATTCATAGAGACGTTTTGTATTTATATTCTACTGTATTTATTATTCATTCTTCTAAATATGGGCTGAAATGTTCTGGTAAAATAACATAAAAACATGTACAAACTCTCTGTTTTTGACAATTACACAAACTTCTCATTTCACATGGAGCCTCCCTGTCAGAGTAGAGTCCTGCTGATTTCTTTGGTCTGCTTGGGTAATATTTAGTGATGCTCAGAGAAATTGTCTGTGTGCACGGAGAGAGTTTCTCTGAGTGGGTGAGAAAGCTGATCCAGATTATTTTCCTACAGAGTGATCTAGTGTTTCAGTCAGAGGTTAGTAGCTACAAAGCGAGTCATTTGCTGAATGGATATTCCTTTCAAGTCTATAAACCATTCTGTGTCCTTGCTGCCGATCATTACATGCTAACTGTTTCCACATCAGGATAAAGCGTTTGCCATGGTGGTTGAAACTTAACCTTTGAAAAGTGCAATTACGCTTAATGGGAGCAGATTGTGACAGTGGACGTTGTAAATGGAGCACAGAAATTTAGTTTGGGTGGTAGGGGAGGAAAATGAGTCTGTCACTTACAAGTTTTACAAAATAAGTGTATGTGGTTGTAATCGGACCTGCGTGGATCCTAACCAGAATCCTTTCCTCTGTGACATTGTGCTTGTGGCTCATGTGGTCTTTGTAAATATGGGGCGAATATTGTAAAGCACACAGAGAAGTAAATGTCAAATAAATATGTAAATGCAGCACATTATCTCTGGGTGCTTAAATTTTATTTTTTTGAGTCCTACAGTTTATATATAACAAATATATCATCATTAGCTACAGTATTAATATTGTAAGACGCTCTGGGTTCCCAAACCAGACACCGATGACATCAACCAAAGACGATGAAGATGAGAGGCAGATGAGGGAGGAAGGAGGAATAGATTGAATTATTGCAGTCTTGGAGCATTGCTGGTTTGTAGTTTATTAAAATATTTTGGATTCAGTGAGATAATTTTTAAGCCAGTCTCATGAAAAGGTCTTGAGTTAGTGGAGGTGTTTTCTTCAGACTGTGAAAATGAGCTTAGCTTTAACGTTTAAAATGTTATTCTTATGGACCCTAGAGGCAGGATGAATATCTTATAAAATGTAGGCGTTGCTTATCTTTGGGCGTTTCCCAGAAATTGAATGTTTTATTGCACCATTATAGAAATCGTGCTACTGTTCTCTTTATGCAGGGTTTGCAGTCAACAACTGGCTGACAGTTAAATTGCAATGCTCTAAGCACAACACAGCAGCAAACCTCTTATGTTATGTAGTGCTGTAGTACAGAAATGACAACCTTACCTGAGACTGCAGTCATTTGGCGCCCATGTAGCAGCTGGTCCTTCTACGCAGTCACAAACATCCTCGGCTTTCTCTGCTTAATAATCTGTGTTTTCACCTGTTAAACTAGAAGCATGTGACCAGATTTCAGTGCTCTGTTTTCTGCCACTATATTTCATGTAACTTGAGGTCATTTTTGTGTTTCACTTTGTGTTTTAGATGCTCCTGATAAGGTGACAGTATTTTTATTTTTTATTTTTTGCATACGGGTGTGGAAATGTGAACGGGATGCCTGGTTTAAGGTGTGACCACAGAGAAAAGATGCTTGGCTTCATTCTATAATTTAATTTCAACGTTTATTCACAGAAAGCAGAGAACTCCAGTTCTGCCTCTGAATTTAAAACCTGCTTTTGAAAGTAATTTAGTCCTTCTGGGGTTTATGAGATGCAGTCACTGGGCAGACATGTCAATATGGGTGAGTGCAAAATACAAAGAACATATAACCTTTACCTGTTAGATGTCTTTTGCAGGCATTTTACAGACTTCAATGAGAACATATTGATAAAGTTCTGAGGTATGCAATATATATATATATATATATATATATATATATTATTTTTTTTTTTAGTATAAAACTCCTGCCTTCAAAGGCTCCAGTAACAGAAAGGCTCCTGCAACCTTTTTGTAGCTTTCTTAAAATATTCATTAGTATTAGGTGAGCAGGATTACAAAAAGGCTCATCAAAGGCACAAGATGAGTTTTATGGTGACAGAGCCAATGCTATGGGAGCCATTAACTTTGTGTTCTCTTTATTTTTCTATCCTATAGAAAGATTTCCTGGCTCAACGGTTTTGTGCTTAGCCGTGCTTAATTGCCAGTCGGAGCTCTTGCTTTTGTTAACTCCGTGTATGTTCTTCTGTTTTCTTCCCCTGGCTTAGTACTTCTGTCATTGGTGTTTCTATACTGGACTGATATGTTAGCAGAGCTATTAACGTTGTGCGTTTGTTCTGCTTCATTGTAGAAAGTACTCCCCGCCCACTGCCTTTGTTTTTCCGTATTTTTTTCCAGGTCAGACAATGGCTATTGTTTCTGCTACCCGTAGTCATTTCTGCTTTTTTGCTAATTACCAGAAATAGACCTAATTTGACTGTTTGTTTGTTTTTTTAGTTTAAGATAAATTTGACATAAATGTACTGAATTACAAATTTATTTGATAACTCTGCACCAGTGCTGCACACTTAAACACACCAGAACCTTCAGAAGCTTGGTCAAATGTGTAAAAACAACACAAAATTGCAATAAGAAACTTATTCACTGGACTTAGACTTAATATATCTGCTGTTATGGATTGGGCACATTGTCACCACTACCTCAATTTAGAATGTCTTTCAATATTTGGACTCGTTCAGTTATTAATATTGGATTGGTGCGTCTTTATATGTAGCTGAATCTGAATATAGATTAATGTCAGAATATATTGGAATGAATTTGAATAATCTGAATTGAAATTTGAACCAAAATGGATTTTAGTTTGATATGAATTGTTTGTCTTGAAATTTAATTTACTGACATCTCATTTCCTAAAGCATTTTTCATACATTTTTAATTTATTACATTGTATATTCTTTAACGTACTAAAGCTGAAGCTCCTGTATAAAAAGAGATGAATTTCATCCCTTTGTTGCTTCACTATCCTAGAAAACAAAGGGATTCTGCTCCAGTTCATTGGCGCTGAGAGGAAAAACTCCTCATCCAGTCTTCTGCTAGATTTCCAAGCTTCTGTGTTCTCCGTTTCTCCCTGCTCTCCCTCAGCACATCACATTACAGCACCTGCTCAGCATGACACTCTTTCTCACGCTCACCAGCTGTTTGCCCCGTAGTCAAAGGAATTGTTTTAGGCTGAGGTGGTTCAGGTTACTGGGCTGTATTTAGCGAGGGAGGCTACAGCACAATTCTTCAGATGCAAACTGGACGTCGATGGCGTTGCATTCTGCTGTTGTCTCGTTAGAACGATGTTGTCGTGTTGTAATGAATGAGGCTACAGTGATGGACAAAGTCCTCATTAGCACTCTGGAAGGGAATTTCACCCTTGAAGTGGTAAATGACTGGTGAACTTCTGCCTTTGGCAAACTAATTAGCTGCTTCCCATGTTTCTGTGTGGCCCAGCGTGTCTCCAGTCAAGTCTGAAAAGGACATTAAACTGGGCCAGTGTGCGTAATGTGATGATGGATGGAAGCAGCGCCTGGTTACCCTCCTTCTCTCCGGTCTGTTTGGAACCTGTGCTGGGAGGCCAGGTGAGCCGGCAGCTCCAGTCTGAAGGTCATCGGCCACCCACTCTTTATGTCTTTTCGATCGGAGATTGGCCTCATTATTGGGGTAAATATTTAGGAAATATGTCTCCAAATGAGCAGCTGACGTCGCGTGAAAGGCAGCTGTTCTCTGAGCCTTCCTAATGGAGCAATAAATGATCACAGAGTTGCTTCAGATGTTTTAAATGAATTATTAAAAATATTTTCATGCCTGTCTTAGCTAAAACTAAAATAAGTATTTAGTAAATGCATAATTTAAGTGCAGAATTCATTCATAAGAATTGGACCAATCAGGTATTAGCTGTCAGATATTGATTGATTTCTTGTTTTCTTTTGAGTTTTATTGGTAACACTCTTTAAAACTTAAGAGCTTTTTTATGCACTTGTTTTACAAAATATGTAAATTAAAAAGAAACTTGAAATGATAAAAATTAAAGATGAGCTAATTAGGCTTTTTCCTGGTCACTAACAAGTTCTTAATTTTTAGGTTTGAGGTTTATTTGTGTCACTATTTAAAACCTAACAAATAACTTTATTTATACCTCTCTATGTATGTTTTTTTTATATATAATATTGATTTGGCTAAATGTATGTGCAAAACACTGCTTTACTTTATTATAATGATGCAAAACAAACCAATCTGGCTTTTTTTTGGTTATTTTGATTTTCTTTTAGGTCTATTGGTACCACTATACTCTGTAATATGTGATTGGTTAACCTGGACAATGAGTTAACTATAGACCAGTTCAATTGATAAGGGTAGTAGTAGTGACCACTAACTCTGATAAAATATAAATGCAACCCATATTTGTTTGGCATTTTAATGACTAACTGACATGATTAATTAAATATATATATAATTTTTTTTTTTTTTTTTTTTTTTTTTTTTCCCATAGAAGTTTGCCACTGTTGGAGTCCCATATTACCGGTGCTGGTTATATTTAGTTGTCAATATTTGGAGGTCATAGACCTGAAAAGGACGATGGCTACACACTGTGCAATTTGTCACAATGAAATTTTTGTCCTGCAGAAAATCAGGGCTGCCTGAGCGTGCAGCTAATTAACAGGACAGAGGTACGGTTGACCTCTGCTTCAAGAAGAATCGATCACTTGTACGCTTGTTTACCCAAGTTTTTGTGAAATAATGAAAGCTCCAGTGACGGATTGATGATGGCCAGCTATCAGGGCACTGGCTAATGACCGTTTAACTAAAAATAAAAGAAGATGTAAGATGAAACCCCATCTCCTTAATTATGCCTTGTCACTATTATTAAATTTTACACTCATCACACTTTAAGTGAAACGCATTTTAATTTAAACATTGTTTTTAGCATTTTGAACATTTAGAGGTAAAACTAGCAAAAAAGTCTGGCTATCATTCTTTCCATGTAAATGTTAACTTTTTTAAATATTTGATGGCTCTTGTTTCTCAAGTACTTTAATCTGCTTTATTCAGACTCAAATTAAATGTGATTTAATACTGATTATTATTGACTCTGCACCTTAAATTGCCCATAGGGTCTATTTGTTTAAGTATATTTAAAGAGGTGGATTAGAAAAAAGCAGAATTGCACTTCAGCTTCCCCCACTTGTTGCTGCGCACTTCCAGCCAAAGGAGGCATCTTTGATTTTCCCTACAGTTTATCATTGTTTATGGTCAGAAAACATGGATAGCCTTAAAATGACGATCCGGTGCTGCCCCTCTCCCACATACTGCTGGTTAGCTTTCTGAAACAAGGCTGCATTGTTTTCCCCTTGTCTACAAGATAGACATTCAACTGCTTGGAAATATTTTCATTAGTACCCAGACACAGACCTAAGCCCTCACTCTTGCTATCCCAGCAGATAGCCTGACTATTTAACCAGCTGTTATTTACAAAAGAGAAACACCCGAAGAACATTAAGCATTCTGTGCAGCATTTACTGAAAAACTAGAATTTATGTTTGCTTATGTGTATGTATTAAAATTAATATAATGATAAATACATAAATGATTTAAGTTGCATAACTATTTTGTAAATGTTTTATGTACTATAGTTACAGCAGGAATAATTGCATCTTGTTTAAATAAAAGTGGTTGGACCATAAAGTGCATTTATGTTTGAGATTTCATGGGTAAATAATGTTAAAACTCAAGGTTAAAATTATGTAGAGATTCTCAAACTAACCCATGCCTGGTATTGATATTTAATTAATTTAATCCAGAAATTGAAACTATATTATTACACTATGATTATACTTAGAATTTTTATTATAAAGTCATAAAAAGGACAGAAATTAATAGTTAAATCCAAGCAATCTGATCTAAAAGATCTTTGTAAATTTTATCTCTGCTGTTTCTCATATCAATTGCTCTGTTGAGCCGTTTATCTAAGCTTCGACATCAGTTATCACAATACTATATGTTTATTCTTGCCGCTCTGAAATGACGGATGTCAAGTTTGAGGCAGAAAATTGTCACATCAGGGCACCGCAGCGAGAGGAGCATCGCCACTTCAATAAAAGCAGCAGGAGAGATAAAACTGGCTCGGCCGTCAACAGCGAGGCAGCTCTTAATTGGAACTAGAAACACCATGCATGAACGAGTCCTATTTTACTAATGGAGTAATTTGATGGAGATCGCTCAGAGGATGAGGGGAATTCTGATGTGAGGATTCCCTTGGCCTTATCTTCACCCCCTTTTATTAAACATGACCTAGCTGCCGTTTTTCTCACCGTCAGCAGAAATAATGAAATGATCATTATTCGAACTTCAGGAGCGCAGAGTTTTATTCAGAAAACAATTACCTGCTCTCAGCATATGCAGTGAAAAATAAATAAATAAATAACGGCAATAAAGAAACATCAGAATAGGTAGAGGAATGTATGCTTCGATAGAGGCATGTGGCAGCTTGTCTTTTGAAGAAGTCTTAGAATAATGGGTAATCCATTGCTTTCCCTTCACTACACAATTTTGCCTCATTAGGTTACAGTTTAGCTAAAATGGACCACAGCGAGAAAACTATCAGTCCGATCTAATTGAAGCTAAAAGCTCAGAACCTTCCAGGGTAAACGTAAACATGGAGGAAGTCCTCCAGTTCCAATCTGTGTTGGTTCGTTGGATTAGTAGCAAGAGAAGTCTGATCTTTTTTTTTTTTTTTTTAAAGTCTCACCACTTTCTTGGGTCATATCCCTAATTATTGATTCATTTTTTGTTTAGAATATCTGAAATGCTGACAAACTGGTGGTGTGGCCGTTCCTGTTTTATCTTCAGTTTTCACTCCACGCCTTTGATTTTTATTTTTACGCAGTTATGAGGCAGCGTTGTGAAACCTGAAAATGCTTCTGTGCAAGTTACTCAAGTTGTTGCTAGGTAACCAAAGAGAGAGTGTGTTGCTAGGTAACCAAAGTGTGAGTGAGTTAGTTGATTCCACCAACCTGCAGTGAGAAGTTGAGCGGCTGAAGCCTTTCCTCTGCCTACATTCCCCAGAGTGCTGTGCGGTACTGGATCAGAGTTCAGTGAAACTATTGAAAAATCTACCAGCCGTGTTGATAGAAAAGTCTATCGCAACATATAGTATTAATGATTTATTGTCCAGCTCTACTGTGAGGGCACAGAGTTATTTGAAAACCAGAGAAAAAGAGTTTGTGCTTTGAGAAACAGCAAAAAAAAAAAAAAAAAACTCCTCTTCCTCTTCTCCACTTGAGGATGATGATTCTTCAGAGGCTGACTTGGGTGGTTTCCCCTGATAAATCCACCTGATAACTGAGGAGTAGTCAATAGCTGAGGCGTTCCTGTTTCAGGGAACTCTGCGTGTGCTTCAGTGTTGCTCTTTGTAGTGAAACATGCTTCACTTGCCAAGGATATGAGGGTGTTTCATGGTTAAACGGGATAAAGAGAGTGTTGTGGCAATATGGTTGTGTTGAGGCCTTTACTTGGAATGGGATTGTGTGTCACTAAGGAGTCTTCTCAGCAAGGTGCAGTGCCAAGCTGGCTGCAGATTGTCATTTCTTCTTCAGGGCTATTTCTACCCTGGGTGGTTGACATGGATAAGCTAAAGCCGTCACAAAAAAAAATCACTTGAAGCCGTCAAGTTTGACATCTTTTGCCTTGGACTGCTAAACTCCTGATGGGAAGGGAAAGTCTATTTGTGTAAACATATGCAAATTGTGCTTCTTAAAGTAATTTATCAGCTTTTGAATGTAGTGGTACTCAAGGACAATGTTTTATTATTATTTGTTTGTGCTTTACTTTCTGTTGCACTTTTATGCATACATTAAAACATAATTACTCTAAGTTTATCACTTTTCTTAGCTAGGGAACATTTTTGCACTTTGAGCTGAACCTGGGTTAAAGTCTTTGCCATTTTATGAATACCTAATCTTCTCTTGGAGCTTCTTGGAGAAGTTATACTGACTCCTCTAAGCTCTCCAAAATTCAAATTTTCTCTCCCTTTCTGCATCTGGCTGCTCTCTTCCTGGGATTAGATGTCTATGTTTTGTGAAGGATGCTCATGAATGCCTCATTAAACCACCAGAGGTCAAGGAGTGAGATTTTAAGTGAGACAGAACGGGCTCGGAGCACATCCACAGAGTCGATGATCCCCATGAAGCAAGGCTCTGTGTTGGGCTTGATGCCTGCTCTATTTGCGCTGTAATTACCCAGATTGTGGCGGTGCCATGGTAGACACAGGCACTCATGAGGGGTATTCACCATGGAGAAGATAAACAAAAGGTGTACACCTTGATCAAACAATAGACTAAATCCTGAAGTCCCTTTTGTATTATTTAGAAGCGATTAGCTGAACCTGAGACACCAGAAAAACACGACTTCTTTTTGTTTGTTTGAATATGGGTTGTAACCTCTGTCTCATAAATTTGAGATGGGATTCTTGATGTTCTGTTATAATGCTTGACTCTAATAGGAAAGGAAAACTGACTGTTTTGTTGCTAAATTATAATTGCGTCAGGAGTCTGAGCCTCGAGCCTGGTCGGTTTTAATTAACTTACTATATCACCAAAGGAAAGTCGATTCTTGGAAGCACATTGGAATAAACATGCCAGAAAACTAGGGTTGCATGCATGACGGGGGATAAACACACTATTGGTAAATACATTAAGAAAATTCAAAATGGGATGTCATGAATTTAGGGCTTTTAGGCTTTTGCCAGGCTGACATGAAAGACAACAGACAAAATCAAGAGTTTCATTAAATTAAATTTATTGTCGACTTCCTAAAATTTACACAGGGTTAAAAATATAGATCAATATTCAAATCTATAAACCCACGATGTCAGGAAAATCTGTAATTGGAATACTCTTGCTGAAATCATTGATGATGATTATAATTAATGAGCATTTTCCATCCAACTGGCCTCATAATGTACTGACATGATATTGACTTATTTGATATATTGTGCAGCTCTTACCCCTACTTGCATTTGGTTAAGCGTCAGTGCTCCGTTTTGCAGCCATTGACATAATTCTGGCCGGATATTTGACCCATTTTTTGGCAGCTAAAGCTTCACTTCTGTTAAGATAGTTGGTATGTAAGCACAGACCTTGATTTTAGATGTCAAAAGTGTCAAAAGAAGTGTAGTGTTGATCTGCCTTATCCATTCTGAAAAGCAGTTTTTATGTATTTGTTAAAGGATAAGCTAAAAATGTTTAATTATTATCTCCTTTACTGAAATTACCCCACAATATGATGCTGCCACCACCTTGTTTTACAGTTGGTTCAGTGTTCTCAGGTTTGAAAGTCTCCTTTTGACTCTATCAAACTTCATTTCCTTATGACTGAAGCGATCTGTCTTTAATGTCGTCATAAAAATCGTGTCCAGAAGGCTTTTGGTTCTTATTTATGGGCACCTGGAATTGTGAGTCGAGCTAGAAGGTATCCGCTCTTTCTCCCTTGTATAGACAAATTGAACCTCTAAAGATTAGAGAAAATGTGCAGTAAATTGAATCTTGTGGACCTAGCCTCGGTCTTGCAGAGCACAATCTTCTCTCTGCTCAGCCAGTTTGAGTTAAATGCTTTTGTAAATATCTCAGTTTCTATGATTCATTGTTGTCGAAGCCCTGTTGTGAAAAAGCAACTTTCTTTTATTGTTCTGCTCCTTCAATGGAAGGAAAAAAAAAACACTTCAGTGTTGACTCACGGCAAGAATAGAGCTAATCAATACCAATAATACACAGGGACACTGCTAAAATGCTCTTATTTGAATAAAACGGCGGCATTCTGCTGTCTTATTAGGAGTCATTGTGAATTAGTGGGTTTATTAATGAAAGCTGACACCCGCTGTTGTTGTTCTCGGTCACTGAGTTACTGCCGCACTGTTTGTAGTAGTAGCTGTTATTTATTGTGCAGGTGCTCTTTGGTTATGAGAAGCTCGGCATTTAATGAAGGCCTGGCGTCAGCAGAACCGGGGAGGGCTTTTCCCTCGAGCTCTGACTTTTGTTTGCAGACAACCAAACGTGTACGAAGCTTAAGCATTGTTCAAGGTGTGCTCCTGCCATGCTAGCCTGATCATAATTAGATAACCAAGCTGTGAAGTCAAAGGGTAACGTCCAGTTATTACCTTTGCTGACACCTTGTTCTTTTTTATATTACCTGGGAGAAGTATTCATGCCCATTTAATGCGTTTGTGGGTTTTTTTTTATTTTTATTTTTTTGCAACCACAAATGTTATAGCTGTTATTTGGGGAGTTTTATGAGGAATTTATGTGACAGACATAAAAGTTTTCAGTACAAAGTTTTAATTTTATTTGACGTGTGCAGCAGACACTTAAACATTTATAGCCCAAGCAAATCTGCAACACCTGCATCATGACAGTGGGACTCCCTTTTTACCCTGATGCCCCTAAAATTTAGTGCAACTGGTTATCTTCAGAAGTCGCCTCACTGGTAAGTAAAGCCGACTTTCTGTGTGTAATTTAGTCTCAACTGGGTTTAAAGGTTTTTCTTTGACTGCATCTTTCACCTTGAGGGTGGTGCATTGAGGGTCCTGGGGACTTCTGAAGGCAGGTGGCTGCACTGACTTTTGCATACGTGTGTATGTATGCATACCACAATTTTCAGATATTTATTCCTACAATTTGAAAATCATGTTTTATTCCACTGTACAATTTGGGAGCATTGTAGTCTTGATTTATCACAGAAAATCACATTGAAGTAGAGAGATCTGTTTCAGTTTGCAACAGGCACTTCTGAGGGTGTGAGTGCTGTTTGCAGGTTGCTGTAACGTTGAGAGTTGAAAGGAAGACTGTGGTGAAAATCGGCTGAACTGGAAGCCGTCTGTGGTTTTCTCGTCTTCATTCAACACGCTTAAAAGGCAACAGAGCGGCGGCGCTGTCAGAGGAGGTCAGGGACGACATCGCTACCTGCTGTGTGCACCCCTCGTTCTGCCTGTGCAGCCTCTCTGCCGATTCTTGCATCAGCCTGAAATTTGAACACTAATGCACACGCGGGCTTCCTCCGAACATGCTGCTTTACCGCTGTCAGAGTGAGGATTGTTAGTCAGCTGTTTGCAAACGATAGACGTTTCCACTCTCACTGTACTGTAAGTCATATTAGCTGGCTAGCCTCGTGGTCGGCTGCTCTATAAATAGGTTTGAGGAATAATGTTGGAAAATGCATTTCCATGGAGACGGTCTTGGGCGTTGTTACAAGCCTGCCATTGTGGAGGGTGGGATTCTGACTCGTGGCTTAAGTATGCGCTTCCTGTTGTCATGGCATACCAAACAAGACAAATTCAAGCTAGCTTGTTTTTTAGGAGTTAACTGCAACAACAGCTGCAGCTTGCATCCCCATGTTCACTCAGCAAACATGTGACAAGCCGATGCAGGTCTCTGTGTTTCAGTTTACATTGACCAGCCTTTTTGGACACCATGTATTCATGCACAGATGGCTAAACAAATGCAGTGCTGTTCCAGTCTGCTCACAAATGCAAAGTATCTTGTGTGGAGAGGCGTGCAAACATGGATTTAAATCTGATTTTCATACGCAGCCTCTCTCTTCTCTCTGGCAACCTTTCTGTAATTTAATCAATGGCAGGTCGTACTGGGATCTCTGCCTTTTTGTAAACGAGAACTGTGATTCTTTGAAGGTATTTAAAAGTGGTAGCATGTCCAACATGCTTGCGGCATGTTAAATTACAGAGTTGGGGAAACCTTTTCCGTCAGCTGTTTCCTTGTTTGGGTAATGGAGCGCAACTCGTCCCTGGAGTCCTGAACTGATTGTGTCACTGGAATAGAAATAAAGAAATGGAAAACCTTTGAGTTTCCACTGTGAATATGGAAAACTGAGCTTAGGTGTGTGAAAATCTTTACAATCAGTTTATGTTATATTGCAGTAGCACAATCTCTTATTGAAAAGTAAAAAAAGAAAAAATCTAGCCTTAGGAATAAATAATAATAAAATTAGTTGTGCATCTGAAGATTTCTATTTGGAAAATCTCTCTAGATCATCCAGAGTCATTTGTTCCATCTCATATTCCCTGCAGCTCACACCACTGGTTTTCCATTGGATTTAAATCTGGAAAAAGTTTTTTGTTGTTGTTGTTGTTGTTGTTTTTCTTTTGTTTCTGGTGAAGATGTTTCTGTGTAAATTTGGTCACATTTTGAATCAGCAAGCTATTAAAAACCCTCAGTGACAAACTGTTTTCTGGCTTAGAAAACTAATAGGGTTTTGCTCATGCAGTCTCAGGTGCAGAACGGAATGGGGCTCTACTGAGAAGAGATGGTATCCTGATTACAATAACAACAATATGTGGAAATATTGAAACAACATCTCAAGACACCAGCCAGGAAATTAAAGCTGGGAAACGAATTGGCTTTCAAATGGTCACCGACACAATATAAGTTAGAAACAAAGTGGCTTAGAGACAATAAAATTTTGGAGTGGCCATCACGAAGACCTGATGTCAGACCTATGCAAAGTTTGTAGGCAGTTTTTTTCTTTTTTTGGGAGGCAAAATTAAAGCAAATCGTTGAGAGAAGCTTGTGGAAGGAGACCCAAAATGTCAGAGCCTTTTTGTCAATGCGCACTATGAATTAAAGCCAGTTCTGTCAAATTCTAAGGGAATGTATATAAGCTGCTGAGCTTAAAGAAAACTTTTAAAAATCCTTCATTATTCTGACCTTTTGAACTTATTTTGGTAATCCCATATAGCTAAAGCTCAGTCTAATTTATTGTGACAGGAAGGATATGTTAATATTTGGCATCAGCTGTATGTATCTAAGATTCAGTGGCATAATCTGCCTCAGTAATAGCTTTCCACGCGGCTCTCGCCGCCTCACATCTACCTGGCTGCTTTGTTTAACCCGGGGACGATGCAGACAAGAGGAGCTGAGTAGAAGAATGGATCATTTAAGGTCTTTTAGCCTCACCGCTCCCTCACATCGGGGCCCTGTGAGGCAGCCTGGGGATTTCCCAGCCTAGATGTGAGCTGCATGGAGGGAATAGATGGAGGCCATGGGAGTGGAAACAGAGGTTAGCAGCATCTTTTTTTTTATGTAACAAAAACCCAGTCTCCATTTTATTCCCAGCCTATAAATGAACTGAGCTCTACTTTTAATTCCTGATATTTTAATTTAGTATTTTTGACATGCGTGAGAAAATTCCTCTGGTGAAGAACAGTAGCCTATTTTCAGGTTTAAGACAACAGTAAGCGTACAAGTACCGGTTCCTAGGGCTAATCTGAAAGTCCCCATGCTGTCGTTGCCACGGAAACGCTCAGAACAATCAAAATGTCCTTTTTTTTCCAGCAGGGGATTGAAGGTTATCCTTCTCTCAGACTCAATGAAAAACGGCTTCTGCGTTAATCTCATCGAGCAAGCTGCGTCAGAACAACATCTCCAGGCTGAGAAATTTACATTTCATTTATTAAATACATCACATTTATTATTTCTGCTGCATTTAGTTAGGGCCGTGAGAGTAATTGGGCTGAGTTGCGTTTTCTGTCAAAGCTGCTTTGAAAGGACTTGCTGTTTACATCTGTCACCAACCCTACGAGGAGATATGAATAAAGTGTAATATTTGCTGTCTGTCTCTTTACGCCGGCTTGGCTCATAACTCTTCCCTGACGCTGCGTTCTGTCGTTTTACAAAATGTATTTTGGTTTGTGTGCCTCTTTTTTTTTTTTTTTTCATTTTTTTTTTTCAGAGGCAATAAATGTGACAGAGGAGTTCATGCTCAGCAGCCTCCTACCTCACCAATATTTATTCAAGCAGACTGGATGAGATTTATTTCCTTTTATATTGACTGCTTTTTCTTCTCCATATTCAGACAGCGTCTGCAAGTTTTACTGCTATGCAATCAAGCTAATATTGTGACGTCTTTGCCTCATCTCATCTGCTCATCTCTTCTGACCCCTCAAGCCTTTTACTAGGATTTTATAATATAGACCAACTCAAATGGAGCTTATTTGTAAAGTGGAATTAATTGTTTTCTTTTGATGAGTAACTTTTAAAAATTCTTTAAAAGTTACTTAATTAGTCTCCCTGTGTTTAATATGGATGATAATATGAATAGGCCTGAAACAATTAATCGATTATTTAAGTAATCTTAAAAAAATAAAAAAAATAAAAAACTTGCTAGTTGCATTTTTTCTGCTTTTTATCAAAGTTGCTTGGGGTTTATTATTCCTATTTTCCCCTCCATAATATTCTTTCAATTTTATAACAAATCCTACCTTACAATGAAAGCAGGGTTGTTAAGTGGTATTTCCATTTAAAAATCTGCAATATTCAGTGTTTTTTAAGCACAGGGAGAGAAACACCCCAGTTTACTGTCAATGGGGCGAATTTACAGGCTGTCGGCTCATAAAGTCAAATCTAAAATTGGCTGGAGCAAGAAGAAGGGCAAGATAAAGGGCTTTGGTCAAATGATGTGGCTGGTATTTAATTCTTACAGTTTGAAAATCCACAAAAGTTTAAAACAAAAGCATAACTCCGCATGATCTAATTGCTTTTGCTTAAAACAGAAAAACAACACTGTTACTGCTGCTAAAATAATCAGATATTTTAATTAAAAATAATATCTGTAATATGACTTGAAAGCTTCTATAAAGAAAATACAATGAAAAGAGTAACAGCCTCCTTTCAGTCATTTGCATTGTGCAGAAACAGGTGGGGGAGGAGCATTTCTCTGTCACTAACACTGGTACCAGAAGACACCGTGCAACAGGAACATTCTTGCAGTTTTGAAACCTTAAATTTGTACCTTGGTACACTTTGATCCTGCAAACAAGATCCCTCCTGGTGGTAGGCTAGCCTTGCGCTGCGTAACATTACTTTGGTAACACTTGTTAAATGCCAATCATTTATGCAGTCAGAATTACTGAGAAACCAGTTTTCCTTGTGATGTTGGTACGTCAGAGTGGTGACAGAAATGTCAGCCATATGAACTAAGTAAAGTGTTTCTAATTTCACAGCAAGTGAGCATAGACTGAAGGCATTCGTTTATTTCACAGTCAGGGCAGATAGAAGAAAGATATTGTTCTGTGTTTTGTGTTCCTGGTTCTGAAAAGAGGCAGAAAATCTGCTGAACATGATTGTATTTAAGGCAGGTGGATCATCTCTTTGCAGATTTACTGTTAATAAAAATACCGCGGTACATAAATTCCCCCTACTTAGGAACCTGTCCTGCAGGGAAGCTGCGAGGCTTATGTAATTTAAGCCTCAATTTCACTTGAGACAAATGACAGAGCCACGAAAGCTTCGCTGATGTAGCGGACTAGAGTTTCGGCACGCGCTCAAATCGTAGTACAAGCCAAGCTGTGGCGTGTCGATGCTGTTTTTAGGTCAGTTTACAGTAGGAGAGAAGCAATATAGAGGTTGTTTATGCAGATGCATTCTGCAGTCAGGCTAGATTTGTGTACAAAACTTACAAAACCATGGAGATCTATTTTGACTTGCTGTATAAAATGTGCGCCACTTAGTTTTTGGCGCCACTAGCCTGTTGAAAGCCACGTTTTAGTTAGTATTTGTGGATGCCACTTGTCTTGACTCCCACTTAGCATAAACAGAGTGTTGATAATTCTACTTTAATTAAACAGATTCAAAGTGTGTTATTTTTCCGCCCCAGTATTAGAATTTACCGCTGCTAGTCATGCAAACTGTGCCAGTGGGTGGTTCTTGCTATCTGTGGATCTCTGTGATGCTAAGAATGAGCGCTTTGTTAGAGGCCTACAGATATGCAAGCACTCTGATGCTTTTCTTCTTCTTGCACCATCGGTCCTCTGACGTTCGTTCACCAAGTCTCTCTCTGATTCATGCCAGACCTTCTTCTCACACGCCCACTCCTTAGGAGGACGTGTGGGTCTTTTTTTTTTTAAAACCAGAAACAAAACAAAAACAACACTTTCAGTGGATTATTTTGAGCTGCTCTGCCATTCACTGACTTTTGTCTTTGTACAGCACAACTGCACCCCTGACATGCTAGACTGTTGGTTTCAGAGCCTCAGCTCAACTCTGTGCCTCAGCATTTAACTCAAACTGGCTGAGTTTGAATCTGGGAACTTAAAATGACCAGCATGACAAGTCCAGTGCAACATATAAGTCCATTTAATGGAGGCGTCTACTAAGCGTCTGATATTACAAAGGTAGAAGAGGTCAAAAGAGGCAAAATGCCCAGCAGCTACAGTGAAACATCCCCACAGCATTATGCGACATGGAACATGAATGCCGCTCCTGGATTGGCTGCTTTGCAAACACCAACCAAAAGCCGCATTGTTGTTGGGTATTTCAGCTTGCCAAGCTGCATTTTCTTTCTAATATTTTAGAAAATTCAGTGCTGTACCAAAAAAAAAAAAAAATCTGTGAATAGCTGGAAGTCCACCGTATTGTGTTATGTTTTTTTTTCAATTTAAATCTTAACTCTACCAAACATGATTTCCTATTTGCAGATCTAATGGAGCGTTTGATTTGTTTCTGAAGTTGCAGATTGAATCTGGGAAGGACATCACATCCAAAATTGAGAGAATTTGACATGAAAGCCCTGGAAGTCGGAAAACCAATTCTAAAGCTCTCTGCTACTAGAAATAAAAACTAATGCAATAACATTTCCCTTCAGGTCATGTCCAGAAATACTTTGTTCACAAACATTTTTTTACTATTTTTAAAGGTGTGGCAGCCATATTGGCCTCTGAACGTGGGTTCTGCGTCACAACCTTTTACTTTCGCAGTTGGAATAAAGTTAGAATACTGAACCCACCAAGAGTCCTTATTTTTAATGCTAGCTAAAACGAGCCTGGCTTTCAGACTCTGATTGGGTCAGCATTAATTCTGACACTTTGAGGCCATTTCTGCTCTCATGCTATACAGACAACATTACTCTGGTAGTTTTTTCCTCCAATATAGGCTGTGTTTTAGTGACACCTGGGGCCATAAATCAGCTGAGAGTGCTTCATATTTTTGCTCCAGTCTCTCTTTTTACTAAAATAAATCTGTATGCAGTTGCTGTATTTCAGACAGTGGGTGCGTGTTTACGTCATGCATGCTCGCAGGTGTGTGACTGAATTTCTCTGAGTGGCTCCTGCTGGATATTTGCTTATTGGAACCCTGCAATGGGACTCAGGTAATTTCTCTCACCGAGGCTGCAGCAGAGCTCACACAACAAGACACGTGCTGGACGTAATGTGTCCTTGAGCATCTGAGACAGGGGGTGGAGGTGGGGAAGTGGGGTTGCAGGTTGAGTGAGAATATGATTGTCTGCAAAGTGGTTAGTTTGAGGCTGCCGCATCACCCTGATTACCTTGACAGGTTATTTTCTCCTTCTCCTTGAGCCTCGGTCACGTCCGCCTGTCATCTGGAAACATCCAGGGGAACACCTGCAAATTGATCGGTTCTCCTTGCTAATATAACACTTTGACTTGCTAGGAATCACCTGGCAACCACACACCTCTATCGTAACCGGGGTCGTCTTAATGCCTCGGAAATTTCATTTGCGTCTCCCCTTCTCCTCTATCTCGCTCTGTTCATCTTTCCTTTCAGCGACCAGAGATTGCCTGGCCTCCCCCCGGGGCTTACTGCCTTTCTCCTTCTGCTACTGGAGATGCAGAGATAGCGAACAAACCGAGCAGGGAGAAGATCTGAGAGAGGAAGATAAGGGCATCCGAGGAGATCTGGAAAATGAGTCTCTTAACTTGTACTGTAAATCTCACTTTGTTGATGAGTCATGAAAAAGTTTTGTAGCGATGCGGCGACGGAGTTTGTCAGTCGTCTCATGCTCTCAACATGCAGTATTAATTAGTCGCGTGGATACCTGAGCTGCCTGTGGCAGCCGCTCTCGCTTTTGGATGCCGTCCTCTCACCATCTGCTAGCAGTTAACTCTCCGAATTGGGAACAAATAGCATTCCCATCAATATTTCTGCAGTTGCCTTTCAGCAGCTTACAACCCACCGGGTGTATATGATCCGCAGTGTGAAAACACACTTCATGCTCTCACACCTGCCAGAGCCCTGCGTTGTTCCTATTATCAGATCAGCTTGTTAGATCCATGCTGAGTCATGAGTACTGAGGGTCTTTTCCCTTGTGTTTGTTAGGAAACTTTGCTGGAGCTTTCTCCTTCGCTGATTTGATCAGTTGATTTGTTAAAGGTGCAAAAGTTTCAGTTTCTCTTATTAGGAATAAGTTTTGTTGTTGAGACAGAATCGTCTTCATTTTCTAAAGGTAAACTTTCCTTTTACAGACAAGCAGCTTGTTTTAGATACAACTTCTGTTCTTGCAGAGGGATAACGGCATAATCAGCTTTTTAGAAGACTTCAGGGATCCAAATTTCAACTTTTTGTTTAAATAATTTACTTTCTTTTAACATTAAGATCTGACAGTGATGGTACATTCATCTTATCTGCAAAACTATATAACTCGTTGCTCCAGTGAGTTGTGGGTTTGCTCTGTAGGCTCCTCCTGGGGTTGTGCCACGAAAACTTCCTTATCAAATGTCTGACTCCTGTTGATTCAACGACCTTCATGGCAATTCAATTCACTTCAGCTCAGACTTTTACCTTTTCAGAGATCAACAGATCATTTTATCTAACAACGTCCAACTTTTGCATACTGCTGTTTCGATTATTCATATGATTAATTGATTAAAAAAAATACAGATTTTTCATTTAACCATATAAGTCTGATTTATACACTATTAGGAAAACATTAAAACATGCAAATCATTTTTTAAATAAGAAAATAATGTTGTTTTTGCCTATAATACAATAACATAACATTATTTTTAGTACATACTTGTACCTACAGTAAAAAAAAAAAAACTTCTTACATCAACATGTGAAAATCTCAAACATTTTTTAAAATCGGTACATTGTAGAGCTGATCTGTTGATTACTTTTTGGATTAACTGATTAATAATTGGATAGCAATAGGCGTTTAATCATAATGAATTGTGATGAATCGATTATTGAAATAATCGTCAACTAATTTAGAAACAGCAATTTGCTGGAAGAACATAGTCAGAGAAGTAATTGAGTCAAAACTTTACAAAAAATAGAAAAATATGTTGCATTTAAAATATAAAAATCTTCATAAATGTCTCAACCATACATTTCATATGATTATTTTTTGATAATCACATGAAATGTGATTATCAAAAAATGAAATGTGAAATGTGATAGCTTCTTAAAAAACTGTTTTAATGTATTGCAGTCCGCCTGACACATGAATCCTCTGGACATTGGTGATCAGATGCTTCCAATTATTGAAGCAGTTCGGGATTCCCGGCAGTCTCATGTTTTGGGAATGTGCACAGGAGACAGAAACTTCTTGTCTGACCCAGAGCTTATTAAAGCACTCCAACTGTACGAGTTACTGCATGTCAGGTTTCAAACATGCAGACTGACAGGCAGGTAACCAGGGTTACGGTGGGTGTAACTGAGTACTGGGGAGAGCTTGGGTGTAACATGTCTGATATCAGCGCAGAGCGGTTTCTGAGCTCATAGCACGGCATTGCCATAAGTCAGTCAGGAAATCAATACACTGCAGGGAGTGGACACTTAATTTGCGCATGTGACATGGAGTATAAAGCATGTCCTGGCTTGATTCACAAATGTGTCACACATGATGGGGTTATTTTAAAGTCTGAAATCTGAGCTGCAGGATCTGCGTTATGAGGTTAGTAAATAAATCAGGTGCCACTGCAGTGTCTGAATCTTCAACAGGAAGCCCTATAGAGCTAATTTTATCTCTAGAGAGTAAAATAGAGAGTGATTAATTTTTACATTTTGAATGACAGGCAGCAGAAGTTCCTGTATTTAGTATGATAGATTTAGTTATTAGAGGAAATCTATCCTTCCTAGTCTTATAGCATATGTCCTGTTTGCAGTTCGTCCTCTGAAACCTTGCTTTCTGCACGCCACATAACAAATTGCCGTGCCGTCCGCTTTACTGCATTGAACTTGGTGCATTATGAGCAAAAAATTAGCCTTTCTCCGCACGCTTATGTCGTTTATTGTGTTTTTATTCTGCAAAGCAGGTGCTGTCAGTGGGGATTTAGCCAGGTGGGACCTTTTGTATCAGGAGGACAAGGTGATGCGGTTGAGGGTGTTTGCATCATATGTGATTCGAGCCTGTTGGTTAGGTAGAAGCTGTAGAGAGCAGCTGTTGTCTGTGGAAATCTGGTAACAGAAATAGACCCCCCTCATAACTCACATAGACCTCTGCATGTGGTGCAGAGATGTTCTGGTCTAATTTTAAGTTTCCGTGTAAAGTGTTGCACAGTTAGAACCGAGTTGTTGGCATTAAGTTGCATTACTTTGTTTGTAGATTGCCTTGCAAAAATGTTCACACACCTTACTCCCATCTTTTAAATTTTTTTTTTTTTTTACATTTTTGTCACAACTATCAAATAGGTAGTCTGACAAAAAATGATCACACAGGCGAAATTCAAATAAACATTTTTACTATTTTTTATTTATTTTTTTACTTTTGCTAATTTGTTTTCAACCACTTTACACTGTTATCCTAGAGTTACATTGGACTTGTTTAAATCAAACCAAACTGATGTGCTAGAATGGTCTAGTTAAAGTCCATGAAAAATCTGGGGCAATACCTGAAAATTGCTTTTTACTGAATTTACTTATTCATCATTTTGTTTTGTTCTGTCACATAAAATCCACCAGTAAAACATACATGCAACAAAATGGAAGAATTAAAGTGATGTCAATACTTTTGCTTGGATAGTAGCTGTATCCTTACATATTCACATGTGTGTCCAACATGGCCGTATACAAAGCAAAAGCAGCTCTCCAGAGACGCCACCTATGAGTTGCTGCCTTAGACCTGGCTTGTGAAAGATAAGGAAGACTCTGTATTAATCCTCCAACAACTTGCTATCTCAGTTGTAAGGTCCATTGCGCATCTTAATGTGGTGAAAATAGTCCCTGAAAGCATCCCAGTGATGCTACACACGACTCAAGCTTTGTTGCTCTTTGCTTTTTGAGACTGCAAGTGTGGCCAGTTGTTGAATTTGGTCTCCTTGGGAACCTAATAATTTGCTGCGGTGTGTGTGTGTGTGTGTGTGTGCTCAGAAGAAGTCAAACACAATTATGAACAATGGACAGTCTGTTCACAGTCGTCCTTTCTCCAATTAGTTCTCCTTGTTTGCAGCTGTAGAAATGAGGAGGTAAAAGGAAGCAGAAACCAGAGGTGATAATCGCAGCTCTTCCCCAGGAAAGCTAATCTTGATTGAGACTGAACGTCTGGCTTGGCTGCGTCCTGAGAAGTAAAGATTTTCCACCGTTTAATAGGACAAGCCATTCCCTTTCGAACAAAAGAGAAGTGTTCACTGTAATGTAGACCCTTGCAAATATTTTCTTATTTCCCTTTTTTTAAAATTATATTACATTAAAACTTCATGTGTTTTCCTGGAATTTTACATGAAAAACCAAAAATTTAAGTTTGTAATTATAGCTGAAGTGTCGTTTGTGCCCTTTCCAGGTTTTATATCAGATTTGGGCCATAATTGGCTCCATCCATCATCCCAACAACTTTAACCCACTTCACTGTCCCTGCTGAAAAAACACAGTGTCTTTTGGCTGTGGGGTGCCTCAGGGGTCTGTATTATCACCCCTTCTTTTGCATCTGCTGCCCTTCAGTTCCATATTTAATTCATAATCTTGTGAAAAACACAATGCTCATTCTGTTAATTCTTTGTTTCAAAGCTCAAATGGTCCTGAATCATTTTGAGCTTCAACTATAAAAGGATTGAGATCATAACATTGGACAAGGTCATCTTAGATTTAACACACAAGTTAATTCTGTAGTTAAAACAAGTTTGTTTTCATGTCTTTATTACATCACACTTTGATTATTTTAATGCACCGTATTTCAGGTTCAGACAGGCTGCACTTTCTCACCTTTAGCTCGTCTGGTTGCTCCTCACTGGTTCACTGTGTGCTGAAGACTGGAAGATTAATATCTAAACGCAAACTGTAAAGTCTTAAAAAAAAGGCAATCATTAAAAAAAACCAACTAATAAATTAACAAGGCTAAGTCTGGTGGGGGCACAAGTAAAGCCTGGTGGCCTGCCAGGCTTATAATACACTGAGGGAAACCCTGCTCCTGATGATGCTTCACTCGTGTTTGATTTGCTTGTATTTTCACAGAATGTCCTGTACTGTAGTTTGCTTCCTATGTTTGGAGCGGTGTCCAATTTGGTTGGCATTTACATATGCAGAGTTTACTTTAACTGAACCAAGACCAGAGTTCCCTTTTTTGGTCCACCTCACGTTGCTAGTACTCATTTACACTTCCCCATACAAACCAGACTTTCTAGAAAAACGATCTAGAGTTTGATTAAAGTCTAAACAGCGGTGAATGCACAGTCATTCTCTTGTTCTTTGGTAAACCATTTGTTTTTTGTAATTATGACATACTTTCCTTGTAGCAAACCAGCTACCGTGACATTTTTTCTCTCTTCTATAAAGGCCACATTTACAGTTGTGGTCAAAAGTTTACATACACTTGTAAAAAACATAATGTTATGGCTGTCTTGAGTTTCCAATAAGTTCTACAACTCTTATTTTTCTGTGATAGAGTGATCGGAACACATACATGTTTGTCACAAAAAACAGTCATAAAATTTGGTTCTTTCATAAATTTATTATGGGTCTGCTGAAAATGTCACCAAATCTGCTGGGTCAAAAATATACATACAGCAACATTAGTATTTGGTTACATGTCCCTTGGCCATTTTCACGGCAACTAGGCGCTTTTGGTAGCCATCCACAAGCTCCTGGCAAGCTTCAGGTCGAATGTTTGACCACTCTTGACAGAATTGGTGCAGTTCAGCTAAATGTGATGGTTTTCTTGCATGAACCTGTTTCTTTAGCACTGTCCACATGTTCTCAATGGGGTTTAAGTCAGGACTTTGGGAAGGCCATTCTAAAACCTTAATTCTAGCCTGGTTTAGCCATTCCTTTACCACTTTTGATGTGTGTTTTGGGTCATTGTCTTGTTGGAACACCCAACTGCGCCCAAGACCCAACCTTCGGGCTGATGGTTTTAAGTTTTCCTGCAGAATTTGGAGGTAATCCTCCTTCTTCATTATCCCATTTACTTTCTGCAAAGAACCAGTTCCACTGGCAGCAAAACATCCCCAGAGCATAATACTACCACCACCATGCTTGACAGTAGGCATGGTGTTCCTGGGATTAAAGGCCTCACCTTTTCTCCTCCAAACATATTGCTGGGTGTTGTGGCCAAACAGCTCAATTTTTGTTTCGTCTGACCAGAGAACTTTCCTCCAGAAGGTTTTATCTTTGTCCATGTGATCAGCAGCAAACTTCAGCCGAGTCTTAAGGTGCCTTTTCTGGAGCAAGGGCTTCTTTCTTGCACGGCAGCCTCTCAGTCCATGGCGATGTAAAACACGCTTGACTGTGGAGACTGACACCTGTGTTCCATCAGCTTCCAAATCCTTGCAGACCTGCTTCTTGGTGATTCTTGGTTGACTCTTGACCATCCTGACCAATCTCCTCTCGGCAGCATGTGATAGCTTGCGTTTTCTTCCTGATTGTGGCAGTGACACAACTGTTCCATGCACTTTATACTTGCGTATAATTGTCTGCACAGTTGCTCTTGGGACCTGTAGCTGCTTTGAAATGGCTCCAAGTGACTTCCCTGACTTGTTCAAGTCAATAATTCGCTTTTTCAGATCCACACTGAGTTCCTTTGACTTTCCCATTGTAGCTTTTGTAGCTGAGTCTAATCACTGGGTCAAATGAGCCCTATTTAAATGGGCTCATGAGAAGTCAACAGCTGTAGTCAATCAGAATCACTTACAAGAAGTGAAGAGGCCATGACATGAAGCTAATTTGATTGACACAACTCGCTACATCACCAAAATTGACAAATTTTGTTGCTGTATGTATATTTTTGACCCAGCAGATTTGGTGACATTTTCAGCAGACCCATAATAAATTTATGAAAGAACCAAATTTTATGACTGTTTTTTGTGACAAACATGTATGTGTTCCGATCACTCTATCACAGAAAAATAAGAGTTGTAGAACTTATTGGAAACTCAAGACAGCCATAACATTATGTTTTTTACAAGTGTATGTAAACTTTTGACCACAACTGTATGCTATTGGCTGTCTCCCGCCTGAACGAATACTTTTAAATAAAAGCACATTTTTTTATTTCCCCTGTACAATATGTGACTTTGTGCAGGGGACAAAGCCACTCATGAGGTATGTTTGACTTATATCTCATAAGTCAAATAAAGTACGTTGAAATTTGCAACAAAATATTGAAAAGTTTAATCATTACTTTTGCCATTCTCTCTTTTTGGTTTGCCAAAAACACAAGGAGACAGTCACAGTCAAGAAGGTTGTTATATGAAGGTAATGCTGTGTGTAACGACAGAAAAGTTGTAAAATAGACATTTGTGTTAATTAGACTTTTGATGGCCAGCAAACTGCTGCTTGTTATGAAACAACTCTTGAGTGAAGATCCCACTTAAATTAAAAATTTAACAAGCAAATATTAACTCGTGTTAAATGAATTAATAAACATACACACGAGTCAGAGTGAAAGCATTGTTAAAATGGATTAACAAAGCAAAAATGCTGTTTCTCTCTGCTAACATGATTTTCTACTATTTGGCCTAATATATAACTGCTTCAGCTTTAATGTTGCTTGAAATTGTGTTCTGCAACCTTTTGCAGTCAGGGTGGGTGCTGTGCAGTCACGTGGGATTTATGGCGCTTTACTCACCCCGACGTATTTTTGTTATATCACGAACAAAAGAGACAGATTGGGAAATGTTTCAGTTTGTTGGTCATTTTTGAGAAATAATAATAATAATAATAAAAAAAAAATCCCTATGCATGAGGAAGCAAGAAATTTCAGATGTAGACGGCTTAACAAATACTTTACAGCAGTTGTTCATTCTTTACTCAGCTCAACAGAGTCCTGATCGAAGGTGCTACGTGGTTGTTTTTTTTTCCTCCTGTTTTGTCAAAGTCCATACAAAACAGCTCTGGGTCAATTCGACCCGGCAAGAGCAGAGACATTCTTCCCTCTCTTGGGCCTGCTAGAAATAAATTCAATCAATCTGTTCTTGCAGATTTTAGTTCTTTGCACGCATTCTGGGCAGAAACTTTTTTTTCCTCAATTCAATTTAAAACAACTCTTTATTGATTCCATTTAAGCAAAATTTAAATGTTTGAAGTTGAGGTTCTTCAGAAGAGGCTGTGGGCAGGGAAGGTCTCCTGTTGCGGTCTGAGTTACAGTGACTCTGAAGAAGCCTCTGACTGAAGATTTTTCCAGGGGTGTCATGAAGAGGATGCTCAAGGTTGTCCCACGCTGAAGGCATTTAAATGGTCAACCATTTAAAATCCTAAACAGCTTGGGATCTAAAGACATCAGACTTGCATAGAAATCTAGTCTAAAACAAGCTGTAGAAAAGGTTCAGTGGTTTGATAAACATACACACGAGTCACTTTGAGCCACTTTGCAGGTACTTTGCTCTCTGTGTTTAAATTCCACTTTATCTCCATCTGATCTCTTGTCAGCGCTTGCAGCCTGGGAGCATCTGACTGCATATTTTCAAGGTGAAAGTATTTCAGGCATTTCTAGAGGATGTTTAATCCAGAGGAGAAAATCTGTCCAAGGCACAACCTCTGAACACGTCCCGCTGGGAGCCCGTCCTAAAGTGAGAAGCAGTCAGCATGTTTATCATATCTTTTATTCAAGTTTGCATTGAGACGTATTCTTTTTTTTTTTTTTGCTTTTTCTTAAACATTAATGAACCCGCACTGATAGTTCGGGTTTGAGTTGTGTAGGCTTGATCATCTCTTTCATCTGCAGGTGTGTGCTGCAGCAGCAGGCTGGATCGCTTGCCGTTTAAAACATAAGCGGAAAATTTCACTTGACATTCCGTCGGCTGCTGAATCAATACAAAAGAGAAATTGCAAGTTGCTGTGACAAAAATAGCAAATAAAACCAAGTTATCACTTTGAAGTCTTATTTTAAGCCTGTTTTCAGATCCCAGACATGCGCTGCATATACTGATGTTACCTCGTCTCAGTCCACAACGCAAAAATGGCTTTGCAGATTTCTTTCCTTTCTTTCTTTTTTTTTTACAAATGAAAATGTGAAAGAAACCAACGGCTTTCAGAAATCAATGATTTAGTAAAATGCTGTTTACAGAGGGTAAACAACATTGTGAAGATCAAGGAGCATGTCAGATGACATAAAAATAAACATTTTGGCCTACATGTGGTGGAAAAAAGACTTCAAAATGAACACATTATCCCCACTATTGCTCCTTGAGACTAGCGGCAGCAGCAACTGGCAAACACTTGGTGGAACTGCACATCTGCTGAACTTGCCTTACGAACTACGTCTCAGTCCAATGTTCCTTATAAACAGCATAATGGTGGTTCTCCTTGTGATGACGTGCTGAAAGGTAAAATGTCACAAAGAGCAGAAGCTCCTTAAAGAGACAGAGGCCCAATTTCAAGAAATTGAATGGTGAAGTCAGGTTTTTTTAAGTCATGTTTGATATTTTTAAAACAACTGAAGGTTAATAGTTACCTTATTAGGCTCTAAAATGGAACTGTCTGCTGGAAAAATATGTAATACTGCCCTTTTGACGAGGAAACTGGTGAGAGCTGATGGAAAGATCATTGCAGAATAATTCGAGAAAGCCGAAAGATGAGCAGTTGTTTGACAGAAATCCAGAAGATCCCATCTGAAGTTTGCCACAGGTCATGTAGTCGACACATCTAACATGTAGACGTAGTTCTGTTCAACTGAGGTCAAAATACAACTTCATGGCATACATCTAAAATGCTATTTGTGTGGAAAACTGAACTTAATGACCCGAATTGCAGCTTCAAAGTTACATTTGAATCATTTAGATCAAAGCATACTCGTGTTAGGATGGCCTAATCAAAGTCTAGCTCTAAATTCAGAAGATATTTTGTGGCAAGCTCTTTAATGTTCTCAGATATTCTTCAGACGGTCTGACTGAGCTGATTTACAAAGAAGAAAAGAATCAGTTTCTAGATACTAAAAGCTGGTAGAAAAGACCAAAGTGTATGACCTGTTTGCTTCCACTTTACTGTTGAACACAACTGAATAATAGTTGGTCTATCATAGACCAACAGTAAATTAAAATCATTGGATTGAATGTGACAAAATGAGAGAAAGTTTGAGTGTGAATATATCTGCAAGGGTCTGTGCTGGCCTCATTTTCTTTGAGCCGATGATTTTTCCTTAACTTGACCCGTGTGTGTTTGTGTCTTTGCTTCTGCAGGAGGTGCTGCCTGCTACTTTCACCCGTCAGACTGTCAGGAGAGCTCATGGCCTACGGTCAGCAGTCCACTCCACGCTCTTCACCCAGACCACCACTGCCCTGTCTCCACAGGTTAGCGTTTCTGCATGCCTCCCTGTGTGTGTCTGTGCGTGTGTGTTGGTAAAAGACAGTGACATGCACAAATTGATTCCTCATTGTTTGGGTTATTGATTTCTCTGCCATTTCACAAACTCAAACGAAAATCAATATTTTATCGAACCGTGATCAAGCTAGTGTTTGGCCTATTGATGGGTGACAGTAATGAGCCCCAGCAATGTCAGGCTTTTCTGAAATTTCATCATGCATTGCACCTGTTGAGTCATTTTTAAAGGTCAGCTGGGAAATTTCTTGATCCATTCTGAAGCCAAGATTTCAGCCTGTACTGTTTCGGAAAGCCAGCCGGATATTGAAACTAGTGTTATTCTGCCACAGAGAAGCAGTTTGTTACCATCAGCAAATGTTTCATCTGTTTGTGCAACAAACGGATGAAAAATCTCGCATCATTCATTCAGAAAAATAAATGATGTTCATTCTCACATCAAGCAGCAGTGGGCTGCATCAACGATTAAGTATTCGCTTGTCGGTTTCGGTTTGTGTTCAGTTTAGTTTTAAATGAGGAAAACATTCAGTTTATTTATATTTCTACAGGTATTCAGTTACTCAGAAGTGAGTTTTTTTTTTTTTGCAGGGAAAGTCTCCAGTGTGTCTGCAGATTAGCACCAAACCGATGCAGAGTTTTCAGCTTGAGGATTGGTAGCTGAGACCTTCTAACCAAACATGACAGACAGTTCTAAGATCTGCACCTTCTCACCGTTACCACTTTGTCCTTCACTCCCTCATCTTCCTCAGACCACAACTCTTATTGCTCTGTGTTGCTGTCAGTAAAGGCCAGCTGGAATCCCATAAAGCAGACGCATTAGGTTAAAAAGATCGGCTGAAGGTTGAGTGGGTGTATTTTTTTCTTATTTATTTATTTTTCCAGGAAACACACTTGGCCAACTAGCAGAACTTGCATGGGGATTAAAATTTGATGATGAGAGCAGGATATTTGTTCCTTGAGTGCTTGCAGATCTGTGGATATCGGTGCATTATCTCCTCTGACTGTCAATGCAGGGTGTATATAAACTCTCCTGCTGCATTGGCAGGGAGTGGATGTTCGGTGGGCTTTGTTTGAGCTGCTGCATGTGTATTTATGTAATTAGGTTATGTGAAACATAAAAGGCCATTGTTGGGTTTTACGGCGCGTTGCGGGACACATGGTGAAAGATGAACGGCACCTTTCTGCAGACTGTTTACATTTTGCAGGGGCTCAGAAAGGACAACACAGAAAATAAATGCATTACATCAGGACTGCTGTAAACAATTATTTTATTAATCGAGTAATCTATCAATAATTCTGACTATTAACGGATCGTAAGAGTAATCTGGTATTTTTGCTTGAGTAGCTCCTTTTTTAAATAGCATTTTATTACATAATATACAATACCTTTCAAACATAACTTGCGTTTGAGGCATGATTTTTTTAAAAATGCAAAAATAGATGAGAAGTAAAACATTCCACATTAACTTTTAAGAACTAAAAGGCGACAAAATGGAGGCGGAAGATATTAACGTTGATTTATATCGATGGATATTTAACCAAGAGCTAAAAACGGGTAAAGCTGCAGAGAGGAAAGTCAGAGGTTTGGAAGTAGGAACACAGTCCACTAAAACAGTGAAAAATAATTTAACAAGACATTCTACGAATCCTTACAGCTAGGGATGCTAACGCATGTTTAGAGTTTATTTCAGATTTGTAGTTTGGCCACCATCCAGCAGAGGGTGCCGCTTGTCATCCTTAAGCTCAGCTGTTGTAAGAGAAAAAAAGATGGCGGAGAGTGCGTCCCTGAACAGGAAAGTGAAACAATCCAAGCAGATGCAAAATGATGCAAAATGCCCCATAGGTGGTTCTGTTTAGAAATATTAACACTCGACGGGCTCGAGCGGTTTCTGTCCAATCTGTTGACAGAAACTGAATGTCTCTGTTGATGGAGAATTAAGTGTTTTATTCTTTTCATGTTTTACTCTTCTATCCAGCAACCTAAGAGGTTCTTGTTTGGCTTTATTTTATAAATATGTATAAAGTAACTAATGTGAGTATTACACTGACTGTTTATTCAGTCAGTAAAATACAGCTGAAAATGTTTTAGAAAAATATGTGCTTTAGTAAAATTATATGATGAAAAATGAGCCCAATTCGTATTATGGAAAAAGGGTCAACCACCCTTGATAAAAGAGAAGACTTGGGTTTTTAAGGAAAATGGCTGCTTATCAATTAATTGTCAATTGATGAGTACAATCACATCTTTAGATTAATCCATTAACCAATAACTTGCGCCTTTAGTTACAGCCCTACATTACATACATGGTTGGATAGTAAAAAGGTGTCTGCTGTGGACTCTTGGCCTTATTCACAAGAGGAAGAAGCAACACAGCTGATGGTGAGCTTCTCTGTTGTCCCAAGTGTGTCTCCTTGTGCCGTGTATCCCCCTGAGGGAGCTGTTTGTACAGAGGGCAAGGACAGGAGGGAGGGAGGAGACATGTGAGACTCAGCAGGGTGGGTCTGCATCGCCAGGTCCTCATGCCTCGGTTGGGTACAGCAGAAGATGATACTGTCATAACAGGATTAACTGGAGGAAGCAGATATGCTGTACGCAAGCTTTGTATGAATAATAAAGTGGCTCTAAACCCATCTGCCAATATGTGTTCTGCACTGTTGAGTCTTTTTTTTTTTATATTGCAGCCTCTCCTTCATATCTCTCCTCCGTTCTCCTGCATTGCTGCAGTACGGTACACTCGTCTCCTCCTCGCCAAAGCCGGCACTCCCTCCTCCTCTCCCTCCCTCTGTCCCTGCTTTAGCATCCGTCGGTTTAGCTGCAGCCTCCCGCGGGGTTCCCGCGGGTCACGGCCGCGTTCACCCTCACGCACGCAGGGCCAGCCTCTGCAGCGCCGCAGTTCTCGGATAAACCTTTCGATGCGTCTGCAGCCCAGCTCCTCAAGAAGAAGAGCGGTGACAGTTGTCAAATGTCAAAGCGGCGGGAGGACGAGGGGGAAATCTCAATGAGGAAGAAACAGAGATGTTTGTTCCTCGCTGGAGCTGAGCCACGTTGCTTTCGTGCAGGAGGGTTGGAGCTGAGGGGCGCTCCGAAGAGGAGATGGTCAGTATTGAAGCTGACGAAGATGGAGCACGAAGAACATATAAATCTTTGGGGGGTCAGAGGGGAATGCATTATTCCCCCATTTAGGCATCTGTTGTTCTACACTGCAAAAACACAAAATCTTAACACATATTTTGGTTTAGTTTCTAGTGCAAATATCTTGGTACACTTGAAAAAAGACAAATATCCAACCAGATTTATACCAGAAGCTTATTGATTGCAACAAATTAATTGTAAATGTAATTTTGAATTTGCCATGTTAAAAAAAAGAAAGATTATCAAGAAGGTTTTCTGTTTATATTATTTTTTTAAAACATCAACTTTGGCAATGGTTTTCTCTCCTAGTCTTAAGCGATGTTTCAAATATTTGCTTGTTCAGCTGCTTACTTGTGGTTAAGTTGAAATATTTCAAGATAGTCCTCCTCCTTTTTGCACCAGACCATCTGGGAAACAGACCCTCAGCAGATCTAAATATTGGAGAGCCTTCGCTCTCCAATATAGTAGATTGTTTAGTAAGCAATCTACTAAACAGCTGTTTAGTCCTTGTGTAAAAGCACAAAATGTTTGACTAATGAGTCAACAACCCAGCAGCTGTAATTAACTTTTTACTGGAAATCCTTTCCTCATGGAGTATTTCAGGAGGAAGACCTGCAGATAAAAATCTGATGGCTCTGATCGTTTCATAAAATAAATGCCTGACATTGACCTGCTATCCCAGATGCAACAAGCTTCCCATCTATGTCAAACGTTTGTTTCAGTCCGAGGATCTGTATTTATCGAGTGTCTCCTCGTCTGTTTCAAACCCTTCCTCTCCTTTTACGGCGTTCTGTCTCAGAGTGCTTGTGCAGTGACATCTATTTGGATCGTAAACAGCCCAAATATGTAATTTATCTCCTAAACAGCGACACGGTCTTGCTGAATCTCATTTTGCTTTATCAGTTTGGGTTCTAAAAATCACCAAAACTGAGCTATTAATCTATTTATACGAAGGAGGAAAACCTCCATAGCACTACTGGAAACTTGACCTTAATATTTAAAGAAAAATGTTTCTCATTCATTTTCTGTATTGTGCCACTTGTTAAACTGCTTTGGAGCGTCTTATTTTCAAAGTTTTATCAGATGATGAGAACTAAGCCCCAAAAAACGCAGCTCACCTCTGTTTGGTTCCGCTTTTATGATTTCTAAACTTTCAGTTTCAACAAATGAATCCAGGGCGCGCCGACAGACTTACTGAGCTTTAATTAACTCAGCGCCTAATTAGGAAGTCGATTCGTTCTTGTGTAATTGCCTGTTTTTAGGCAATTACACTAAAAGTGAGAAGAGTCATCGCTGCTGTTATCAGATGTTCAGGTGCCAGCTGTCAGCAGACGGGACAAAAGTTGAGAGAGCCGGAGTTCGAAGATTTGAAGGTTTCATGTCAGCGTAGCGCTGACACGAACTGTCAGCTGAAGGTAAATAAACAGGAACTTCAGCTCACATCTTCAGAACTGCTTTCAGGCTAAATGATCTCATGAATGATCTGATTTGCTATACATTTTTTAGATAAAGCTTAATATCTTTGCATCTGTCCTGTCAGAGCTCCGTGTATTTGAAGAAAGGTATCGATCTGTGCTGCCTAACCTTTCATTGATTAACAAAACAAGCAAAAAAACACAAACATGAACAAAAGCTGGGTTGATCTAGTTTATGTAAATTTCCGGTGCCTAGAACATCAGAGAGAAATTGATTTTCCGTAGGTGAGGGAATTAAAAAAAAAACAAAAATGAGAAGAGCTGCCATGAGGAGTCCTGAATGTTGTAGCTGAAGTCCCGGTGATTAAATCTGTGAGCATCACCGTAATGGAGTCGCATTTTGTTTTAATAAAAAATGGGATGCGGTTAATTATTTTTTAAAGCATAATGAGTCGACGCCGCTTGGTAGTAAATATTGGAGCTGATGCTGAAAATAAGCCTGTAAACATGTTAGAAGATATACAGAAACACAACAGGAGATCTCACCAGGGCTCCTACTCACCCAGAAATAATCTGGACTTAAAATTAATGATTTATTTCACTATAGAAAACAAAATAACAACATAGAGATGTTTTAGATACCCTATTGTCTTCCTTTTTCCTTTCTTCCCTTTCCTTTGACACTAGCACTCTTAATTCATTTGTCTCCTTCCTTCTTGGCCACCCTCTTTTTTTTATCCCTTTAAAATCTTCTAATTTCCAATGCAAAAACCATTGCTTTGCTGTACGTCTCAATCAGAAGTGTGTCGATAATAAAACAGCCGAAATTTGAAAAGTTCTGTACTGTAGTTTCAGAAAGTATTTGCGGATGTAATTTGGTGGCATCGTAGGATTTGTTTTATCCCAGTTAACACCAGTCAGTCATCAGCCAGGGGTCATTCTGTGTCAGGGAGGCTGCCAGGGGTGACCCTTACTTTTCAGTAATCACACCGAGACTCCTAAACCTCCACTTACTGTGATAATAGCTCTCAGATTAAGTCTCAGTGCACATTACCATCATGTGGTGCAGCTCCGTGTTTTCCGAGTGCCCCAAATTATCTCTGAGAAGCGAGAAAAGCTGCAAGGCTTCGTCCCTAGTGGGAAAGGCGATGGGAAGTATTGGGCGCCCTTGTCCAAGTTCATTTGCCAGCATGCAAGCTGGACCAAATCCTTCTGTGACGGATGGAGGACATTGGGGGAAAGAACAATCGCAGCATGGGGTCAAGCGGTGGAGGAGGCCCTTGAGAATGATGGAGAAAGAAATCACATTGAAATGGGAAGGTATTGAGGAGGAAGGTTAGGACAGCGGGCAGCATACTGATGATGAGGATTACAATGAGAATGAGGACAGAAAGATACAGGGACTGTTTTTGTCATGAGTATTAAGGAGGCTGTCTGGCTTACTTTGACGTTTGTTCAAAATGTCACAAATGGGTGAATTCGAGGCAACTGCAGTTAGCCAGTATCTGATCCGCCAATGCTTTATGAAATTAGGCATGGCCTGGTGTAAGATTCTCATGGTATTAGTTAAAATATCCCAGAAAATTAAAAACGATAAAAGGTGCAGACCTTATTTTCTTAAGTAGCAAAGCAAAAATCCTATTACAGCCAAAGCCCGACAAATATATTGGTTACTATGGTTATAATGTTATCTAAATGTATGTATCCATATTCAAAGTTGAAATAAATTAAATAATTGGTCAAAAGGAGAAAAAAAAAACAGTCTAGAGCAAAGCCAGAAGTTGCCAAAGAGTGATACTTTTAAGTTTTTTTCCAAGCTGACCTTTTGTACTATTGTACAACACAATACCTGTACAAAGTAACGAAGTCTGCAGCTCAAAATTTACTTCAAAGAGATTTAAAAGCCCTCCATTTGCATGTAACTTATTATAATGGGTAATGACTACTTGTGAAAGCCTACAAATATTTTTGCCACATGCGGAAAGATGTAATTTCTAATCCTGCTCTGAAATGTTTTGTTACACTGATATGCACAGGCATACTACAGTCTTTAATCACATTTTAATGTCACATAGGGACTCTCAAATGGTTAAATATCTATGGTAAATTGACCTGATTCCACAAGCATAACATTGAGTATTAAAATGTCATCCCTTGGCAAGTTATTTTAAAAATAAACATACATAAATAAGTAATGGAGATGTGGTGAAAAATCAACACACCCAGTCAGGACGCAGCAGAACGCTGCGAATTCCACCCCATTGATCCCAGTTTACACACACAATTCAAAATCACCACCAAAGCAACATGTATACTGCAAAGACAATTCATAAATTCTCTATATTGACCAATGTGGATTTCCATGACATGTTTTCTGTATCCCATCAAACAAGGATAAATAGAAAGCCAACACAGCAGTTTTAGTGTCCGCAGTGTGACCGCTTCCAAACAGCCAAGTTGCTTTTTTCTTCAGAGCACAGTGACAGTGTAGTGACAATTTTTTCAGCCACCTGACTGACTGTGAGGCCAACTGGAAGGAGAGGGTCACTCTGACACTTTTTCTGGCATTTTATTAAAAGGCCTCTAAAGCGTAGAAATGGTATTGCGTAACATTTCTTTGGTTTTGAAGCCATAACGTTTTAAAACCTTGCTGTACCTGCATGCCGGTAACCGACTCATCCTTCGGGGACATTATTTGACCTGTCTCAGTGCTGTCAGTTTCGTGAACTCTGTGCTCGGCATGACTCCCAGACCTGTCAAAGTCCTGGCCGTCATGTCGGATCCAGAGTACTGGTCCACCCCCAGAGCCGTCTTCCATCTGGTGGCAGGACAGCACGGTAATTTGGCCACTGTGACTTTTCCTCCGGCTGCTCTGCAGGTGGGCAGAATAACAGGAGCTTCACAGGGACCTGACTTATTTCTGCAAACTGCCCAAAGTGTGTATGAAGGCATGCTGCTCATCACGTGGCCCCGTGGCACAGAGCCTGTGAATGTTTGATGTTTGTTGTGAGGAGCCTGGAGTGTTGCGTTTGCTGTCGACAGCCTGAAAAATAATCCTAGAATTGGATTCTTTTTATGAACACACAAAATAATCTTCTCTAAGAGAGATTTATGGTGAGTCAGCAGTATTTGAGTGTTAAGCATGAATGTACACATGACAATAGCATTCATTGATTTATTGCCTCAGCATTTTAACAACCAAAGGAATGTATTTGGGGAGTAGACACTGTAAGGAGACCTATTATCCAAAATTCACGATTTTCATGTTTTTGTACTTCCATTTGGTTTTTAACTGCTTCTAAAATCAGCCCAAGAACTTTAAAAAACTCACCCAGCTGTTTTTTTTTTCAAAAATCTTCCCAATTGTTGAGTCACACAATGCCGTTACCCAGCAACCCCAGCCAAGCTCAGCCGGTTACATAGCAACCCAAGCAGAAATGCTGCACCTTCGGTCAGCTGGTTTTACCGTTGCATATTATGTACAATGGCTGCTGGAAAAGACAAATATTTTGTTGTTGACTTACTATTCAGACTTTCTATTGATGTATTCTTGTTGAATAAGGCTCCACCTCTGCTTTTCAAAGATGTACAGTTTTTTTAATCGTGCATCTGTTTGCAGCCATTTTCACGTGTGAGTGTAAACGTTAAATTGGTGGACAGCACTTTAAATCCAAACTGCAGCAGTTAGTTTGGATTTAAAGTGACAAGACGCCCTAAAACAGCTCAGTTTAAAAGAAGCTCAAACCAAGCAGAACCAAATGGACTAAAATTTCATTATATAAGATTGATTTTATGCAGAAAATGTAATGATCATGTTTTTTTATATGCCATAGAGCTATCCTAGCCTCACCTTTAAGATTTAAGGCTAACTGAAGGCTGTTGGTATGAATGCTAGCATGAAGAGATCTGTGCTTGAATGCCTCCTGTATGAATCAGATGTCGTCCAATTCGCTTCAACTCCTTGTGCGGTGTCTGCTCGACTACAAGCCTGATGCTTTCATTATGCCAGTGCTTCAACACGTGCCCAGGCTGTGTGTGGCTCACAGAGACGCTGAGCATAACGTGTCGACTCCCTGACTCAGCCAAGCGAGCAAGACTCTGAGTTCAGTTTTCCAGACTTTTGGATGCTCTAATGAAGCCAGATAGCACAGTGAGTTGGCTCTGACTTGGCTGGAAATTAGATGTGAGCTTTAGTTTTTATAAATTATTTCATTTTATAGGTCTTGTAATAAAAAATAAAAAATGAGGACCAGAAAAAGAGGGGGAAGAAGATTCCTCTCAAGTTATACCCAGGCTCTGCTGCATAAATAAGAGATGCTGCTTCAGGAGGAAGTCACAGCAGTCTGTGAGATACTGTACAAAGCCCTGAATGTCACCTCCTAACACACAGGAAAAGTCGCATGTTGTTGTAGTTTAACTCTCCTTTGTTTGAGAACAACAACCTTGTGAATCCGCTGTGTTTGTGGCTTGAATTTTGTCTGCTTGACACGTTAATGTGTCAGATAATTCTACTAAATCCACAGAGGAGGCCCAAAATATGCCAGGGGAAATTAAAAAAGCTTTTTGGTTTGATTTTTTTTTTTCGTAGGGTTTTATCTATTCATCCATTGTCTTCAGCTTATCCTTAATAGCTGTCGCCTTACTTGTTAACACAAATAGCAGATCAGCCAATCACATGTCAGCAACTCAATATATTTAGGGGTGTTGATGTGGAGGAAATGTGTTGCTGAAATTTGAAAGAAATGTGATTTTTTTTTAGGTGACTTTCGATGTCGCATGGTTGTTGGTGTTAGGCAGGTTCATGAGTGTTAAAGATATGGCTGATCTGCTGGGATTTTCATGCACAACCTTCTCTCTGATTCACTGAGAAAAATCTGAAAAAGACAAGTCCCTCGTCGGGTAGTTTTACTGGTTTTATAGGTTTTATAGGCTGTTTTTTCCCCCTCATTTCACAGTTAATAGTTGGATATTTGAAGTGGAAAATTCCATGTCCATGTTGATACCCTATGATCTGTGAAAACTCACTTAGCACGTTGGTTCTTGTCTTTTTCATTTTGTGAAGAGTTGGAGCTTCTGTTGAGGTACGTCACACATCTTGAGGTTACGGGAAAAACGGTAAAAAAAAGAATAGCGATGAATAAAACTCTGCATTTCCTCTGGGAGATTCATTTAAGAGATCAAGTTATAGAAGAAATATTTTTCATTTTGATTCAGTGTGGGAGCTCAACTCCAAGGAGAGTGAGCTGAAGGTTGCCTGTACACGGATTAAAAAAAGAAAGAAGAAGAAGCAGAAGGCGTTCAATATAAGAAAACAAAGCAATGAAAGTTGCTACAGACTGCTTCAGAAAAACAACTATATCACTGTGAATCCTCCAAAGCAATAGCTGCAGTTTTACAACAGAAATTAAACCTGGTGTGTACAAACCTGAGAAATGATTTCACTTCAGCTTGTGAGACATTTCTCAGGCTTTAAGAACCCAGAATTGGATCTTAACAGCAAAATGTTGAAACCTCTTTTGCAAACAAATGACCATAAATGTTGTTTTCATTGCCACACAGAAATGTGTAAATCATTTAAATGCAAGCTTAGTCAGTAGAGTCCACCTACTGAATACAAATTGTTTTGTTCAAACCAGCTAATTGTACCTGAGCATAACAAAATGCAAATATTTCTTTCCAACCCCATTAAAAAGCTCAAAATCAGTCTTTTACAGTGTAGCAGAGGCCTTATTTCTATCCAGAAGTGACTGTTAAAATATATATGACACAATGAATATTTAAAGCACATATACGCACTCATTGCACACAGGCTTGTGCTTTGCGAGAAACTGATCTATAGAAATTTGTATGTAATTGGCACGAGATGACAGTTCTGACTGACGTTTCACACGGAAACTCTGCAGTTTTCTCTCCATTTCACACTCTCCTCCTGTGTTAGCTTCTGCAGAAGCATGTAGTTGCAACACATTGTGGTTTTGAGACCATTTTCAAGTAATATAATGGTAATGGCATAATATTGCAAGTATGTACTCTCTAAAAAACCTTACATTTCTAGCAAACCGACTGCTTCAGAAAAACAACCGTTGTGAATCCTCCAAAGCGGCATCTGAAGTTTTAAACCTGAGAAACATTTAACACTGGAACTGGGAGACATTTTATTTCAAAAATAAAATGTATGCTGAAGTCTCTGACAAAATTGCCCTTCAAAATATTTGGACTCTAGTTGAGACCAATTCACAAGACGGGAGCTTTTTTCATCTAGTCTTTAGTAAAGAGAGAGCTGCATGGGAAAAACAAAAATGCAAATGGAAATTAAGCTTGTTTTAATTCATCATGTGATGTATTGCTTACTGTGGCAGGCTTAGAAATAATATTTCAGTAGTGCGTGCGTAGCAGTATTGATTTATGTGGAATACTTGGACAACAAAGGAGCCACAATCCCCCACCTTTTCACGCTTCTGTCTCCAGATCAACCCTGTTGCTCATCGACGAGGTCGGAGTTGGTGTGTTTATCATGCGTTTGAAAACGGCTGCATGTCGATAAACACTGGTGAGGTCACTTTTCCTTCAAAAGAGAGAAAAATGGAAGAAGAGAAATAACGAGAGTAAAATGGTTTGCTTCTCAGCTGAACACTGTTACTGAAATTAACACTGAAACAAGCAGCTAGTGCCATCTGGTGTATGAGCTTTCAAACAAGGTCTCGCTGTGCCTGCAGACTGACCACACAAGCACACACAGACGCAATAAATGCATTATGTGCAAATATGTACACATCATTTATGCAAACACGGTTTTCAATATTTAAGCTGCTCTTATTTCAGAGGCGATCCAGCGTGTGCAGATGCTGCTTCTTGGCACGATTCAGGCCTTGGAGGTGCCGCCCTGCAGAGCAGCGTGCCACACGGCTGCCTGTCTTCTAATCACAGGCGGTAAAACCTGCACTGCTTATTAATAATGCATCATGTTCCAGTGTTGTTGGTCCCAACGAGGAGTGTGTAAATGTGTGCTGGAAGGATGGCTATTACACTGCAACTTGGCCCATATGTCGAGGAACAGATTCATCCACAGTTGAGATCTTATCCCATGGATTAGGCAGGCCATGAGTCGGAATTAATTAATCAAAGCATGTTCTCGAGCCTGAAAGGCAATTTATTGAAACGCTGTGAAGGATTACGCAGGAATTATTTATATCTTGCTGTGAGGGGGTTCGGGTTTCTGACGGCTTCATTGGGGGAAAGTTGTTTTCGAGTCTGCATTGCAGTGGAGCGAACAGATTAGCGGGTGCTTTCACAGGGCACGGCGTGCTCCGTCACGGTTTCCCTCACACGGCGTGTGAGCGGAGATTACTTAGCGGCGAGGCTTTCAAAGAATGACACTGCACATTTTACATCTGCTAATGGCTTTTACAAGGCAAGCAACACAATCTGGAGAAAAAGGCAGAGATTTCTCTTGTTACATAAGCTCATCACCGCCGAGGCGCTAGGAACAGCGCCGTGTTTCTGTTACCGTTCTCGTTTTTTTTTTTTTTTTTTTTTCTTCTTTTTCTGCAAATCCTGAGTGGCTACCTTCTCACTGTGTGTGCTCCTTTCTCTGTATTTATGAGAAAATGGGGAATGTGTGTAAGTGTACAGATAACTGAGAGTCATGGAGTGGACACAGGTGTGCTTTTGAGCTTTAGAGAGAAGGCACGTGTTTTGGAGAAGAAGAGGAACCCATGTAGACTAATTAAATTTAGAATTTATTTAGTTTCAAGCATTAAAAATCCATCAATAATATTTAAAAAATGTAGCAGAATTTGACGAAATATAGATTTTCAGAAAGGATACCGAATAAACACCTTCAACTCTACTGGTGTTGATGACGTCACAAGAGGCACAAAAATCAAGCTGATTATCTGGCATTGGGAATTATTTCTACAAAGATTTAGTTACATTTAAGATGTAAATAATTCAGCCCTGGATGTTTTAGCCAGTGTTTAACTCCAGTGACTGCTGAAGCCAGGATGTATACTGCCGTGGATTGTCGACCTGAAATACGTAGTAATGACGATCATCTTAAGAACTTCACCTATTAATAATCCATTATATTTTTTCAAATTTACAATTTTGGACAGTGACTTTAAAATTAGGTTGTTTGTACATTACAGAAGAAAAGATCAGAAGAGGTTTAAACGTGTTGCAGTCAGCCGTCTCCTAATATAAAAGAATCAGAAAGCCAGAAAGGCAACAAGCCAAAAACTTGGACCTCTTAGAGGGTTAATGAAAGACTTTCCCGTGGCTCTGAGTAAGACAGTTGACTCAGAGCATTTTCTGTTTAATAGCTCATAAACCTCCTTTGTCGTCCCTGATGAAGCACAAAAGTCCATAAAGGGTAGTCAGCAGGGTCTCAGCTGACGGCGCTGATACTCTTCATGTTTTATTCATTGGTTTACTTTATCTCAGGAAGCAGGTTCTTCTGAAACAGTTCCCTTCCCTCTTTGAGTGACTTTGTGACATTGATGCTTCTGGTGTAACTTAATTACTTTGTGATTGAAGATCAGCGTTTGGCAACAATTTTGAAGAAACTTTTAATGACATTTTTTTGTTTGTTTCACAGGTGGAGTCCAGGTTTTGTAAGCCGTGTTATAAAGAATCTTTAATTAGTTTACCAAAATCTGGTCCAGGCTTGACTTGTTTTGTTTTGTAGCTTTCATCTTTAGAAAATGGCAGCATAACCTAAGTTTTCTCAAGATGTATAAAGTATTGAGTAGGCAGCACTGTCCCTCCCCCACCTGTTGCTTTACACTACCAATCAACTGTTTGAAAAAAAGACTACTACATGTTTTCCTTGCATAGAAGAAACTTTAAAAATATGATATTCTGCAAACTTTGCACCTAAAACTGCTTTTACTTTTTTTTGTGTGTGTGTGTGTGTGTGTGTGTGTGTGTGTGTGTGTGTGTGTGTGTGTGTGTGTGTGTGCGTGTGCGTGTGTGTGTGTGTGTGAAATCTATCCATAATTACATGTTACAGATGGGATCTAAGTTTAATTATGTAAAGTTCTTAAAATAGTTTTACTTTAAATTATTTCTTTTGGACAGCTTGCTCTTACATTGCCTGTTATGATGAGTATATTACATCATGCTGGTAGATTATTTACCGGCTAATTTGATTTCTGCCTAAATTTCTGTTACAAAAGCATTTACAGCATGTTGGATACTTTTGTGTAAAAATGTTCTTTAGGCCTATATACAGGCATATATGTTCTAGTCTGATTAGATATTTTACATTTTTACTGCAGTTTTTAAATGCAGTTCATAAAGAAACCCAGCATATTGTCACAGTCTAGACGTGAATGTTAGAGGCTAACATGGTTAGCCAGAAGTGGCGCTCTTTGTGCTTACAGATATTTTTATATAGTTTGTCACAGTTTATTATTATTAAATTCTATTTATTATTTAAAATTCTGTCACAAAACAGATTTAAAATCAGTGGAAGATTTTTTTTTTTTCAGTGCTTTGTAACCAGGTGGTGTTAGCTAGCCCAACTAGCATCCTTTACTGATCTACTAGCAACACAGGGAAGTTAAAAATATTACTTCAGTATAGAATACTTTAACAAAAGTGCAGGTTGTCAAGCTGAAATCAGTCTTCTTAATTCCCAGGGCTAACATTTTATAGCTTAGGCTCATAGAATAGCTTAATATTTTTGGGAATTAAAGTCATAGTATTTTAATAACATGATGTCGCTACACCCCTTGTTCGTTCTTTCTACTGTGGCATGCATGAAGTGCTTGTGGGATGCTCTCATCTGATGAATATTCTCCTAACTTTCAACTGTATTCAGATGTGAGATTTGACATACAACTTTTTGTGCAAATTGTTCTTTATGTGTTTCCTAGCGACAGCTCAGGGCAGCGTATTACCACAGAGATGAAAGCAGTCGTGTAGTTTAGAGACAGCGGTTTCTGCCACTCAGCCTCAAGGGCACCGTGAAGTGGGAGTTATGTCAGCAACATTATTTCTCAATATTGGTGTCTGTTCAGCACTTACCCAGATGCAATGTATAAGCTCTGCTTTGCACCTACTATTTAGTTGGAGTTAAAAGGACAGATGTGGGGAAGAGGTTTTGAAACTGCAGTGTCATTATGTATTGAGATCCCTGCATGGAAACAAAGCTGGAACGATGAAAGGTCAGTGCTGTCTTGACTCGTCATCCAGCATTAGGTTTAACATAAAATATCATCTCATGTCAACCCAGCTGAATTATTATTTAAGATAAATAATAATGGACAATACTACTGAGGATGTTGCATTAATATAGTCAGTAAAGATTTAAATCATTACAACGAGAAGAAGAAATTATGGTATTAATTAATATTTTGTTCCTTTGCGAGATAAGAGTAATTATCTAGAGACTTTAAATTAGCGTTCCTGTTTCTCCATGGTTTAAACATGAGTTGACAGGGAAGCTATTGTCTCTGGAAGAGACAAGAAAACATCTTAATAATTCATCCTAAATCATTAGGATAAAAAGTAAATGCTTGTTCAACCTAATAATTCAGAAAAAGCTTTCAGAAAATATCTGCTGGCCCAAATTCACCCATTTAGTGAGTGCTATAAATAATAAGTATAAAACAAGTAGAAGTGTGACAAACAAGGCAGCATGAGGATCTGCATTTATCTTATCGTACACAGTGAATACAAGGAACATAAATAAATCTTCAAAGCTCAATGTTGAAGATATACACCAAAGACGGGCATCTTGACATCGCCATATTTTCTCAACAACCATCAGATATGTGATACAGAGGATTTCATCTATATTTATAGCGGGCTGAATAATTGTATTCAGCTTGAAATTGAATTTTCTAATAGATTTTGTTACTGCAACTAAAAAACTAGACTTTTGACTGATATTTCTGCACATCGTTTAAACATGCTGTCAACGCCTTACCTTAGGTGATAGCACAAGATGAACCATCACTGTGAAGAGGCTTTTTTTAAATTCTGCCGAAAGCTTCATTCTGAACACTGCACATCTGATATCCTTAAAAGCAGCTGAAAACATTAAAGGTAAAAGAAATAAACTGCAATACAAAGCGGATATAATCTGCTGTTGGAAAAAGCTTCACTTCCCATTCAAAAAGCTTCTTCAGTCCAGTATTCAAGTGCTTTGGCTTACCTTGACCTGCAGACTTGGCATCCACACCAACAAATCCACTCAGAAAAAACTTCACCAGAGGTAAAATTGTAACTTTAAAGTTGATGTCAGAGTGGGAGATTGTTTGAGCTGAGTCTCAACCCTTAAAGACCTTAAAAATCACTACGCTCCCAAATAAAATCATCTTGTTGCTAGGGATGCAAAATCCAAACCGCTGCATGAATTTATCAGTTTACTGATGTCAACGTGGGGCTCTGCTTAAAGGTCTAAAGCAAGATCGGGTCTTTTCCAAGCTGTAAATATCTCAGCTTAGTTCAATACATCAGTATTAAAGTTGATATGAATATTGATATTGGACCAAATTTTTGTAAAATTCTGTGAGAGATAGAAATATAGCACTGAGACAGATGGGCCCTTCCAACTGGGCAACAACACATAAATACAAACTAGGGTTGTCTTCCGATACAAATATTTCACTTCCAATACAATATCAATATTACAGCTTTAAATACTGGTTGATACAGATATTGACCCCGTACAATATCAACATATTATGAGCATATTATGCTTAATTTTATTACTTATTTTATGATGTTTTAAGTTAGAAAAGGTTTGATCAAGTGATACGACTCAAGCAAAGAACAATAGTCAACAATAAGTGTGAGAACAACTCGCCTATTATTAACCAGTGGGTTTGCGTGCAGGATACAATCCCTGCTGGATAGAAATCAAATACCATCACAAAAATCATAAACATAACAAATATGTTGACCAATGTTTGGCTGCCTACTTATCACAAGCAACTCTAAACAGGTGGGGTTTTAGTCTGGAGTTAAAGGAAATCAGTGTTTAGGCTGTTTTGCATAGAAGCTGAATGCTGCTTCTCCGTGTTTGATTCTGGTTCTGGTGATGCAGAGCAGAACCAGAAGACCTGGGAGATCTGGAAGGTTGATGCAACAGCAGCAGATCTTTATTGTTGAGTATTGTAATTTTGGTCATTGAGTGATTTATAAAGTACCAAAAATATTTTAAAGTCTATTCTCTGAGCTGCAAGGACCTGGTGTAAGGACTTTTCAACTGGGGTGATGTGTCCTTTATTGTGCTAATATTGTCCAATCAAAACCCTGACTTGACTTTGCAGCCTTTCAGTGCAAAGCTATCGCATAAGGAAGCATCATATAAATAACCCAGTTTTATTCATTTTCCTCAAATCTGCTGCTAACAGTGTTTTGTTGTTTTGAGTACGACCGCGCCGGAGGAGGAGGAGGAAACTAATAAATCTTGCATATATCCCCACATGCATAATCACAACTAAAATGAGAACAAGAATGTGATTATGTTGCTGCGAATCCACTCGACAAATGGAAACGGTTACACATACAATAGGGGAGGTCTTGTAAACACACCGAGCTGCAGCTCTTTCTCTCTGTAAGGCTGCGTGTCAGCAGCGTTCCTCCGTCTATCCGCAGCATAATGGCACTTGGTGGTGTATGAAAAGGGGATTGATCCTCGCTGCAGAGCGCTGTTATGTCTCTGGTTCGTCTCTCGCTAACACGAGAACCGTTTTGATCACCATCTTCTTCCTGTTTCTGAAGCACAATGTGATGGGCTTGTTTGTTGATTTCATACGGGAGTTTATTATTGTAAACTGAGGAAAGCGCTTCGATATAAGTGAGAGCCCCGGTGAAGCGCAATGCAGATGAGATATGATGGAGGAGCAGTAAAGGGAACATCAGGATTCAGTGCGAGTTAGTCTGGGATGCGGGGAAGGGAGGGTGAATTTGAGGGGCAACCCCCCCTTTGAAAGGCGAGGGATTCCTTTGCTGCAGTGATCAGCAGCCTCCCCATCTCTCCCTCCGCCTCCTCCTCTCCTTCCCTCCAGTTCCTCATCCCCCTCTCTTCTATTTCACAAAGCGGAGTCACGTTTCAGAGAGGAGGGATTGTGTGCTGCAGGGTACAGTATGAGCAGCACATGGTTAGAAGCGTAAGCACACTCGTGATTCGCACCCCTCTACTCCGTCCTCCATTTATCCTCACACTTTCCTCCTCCTGTCCTTCCTCGCCTCTTTTCTCTTCTCCAGCTCATCCCCCCCCCCCATCACCTCCACTGAAGGCTGCTTCTTTGTTTCGCCGCCGAACGCTCGGCAGTGAGAGATTGATTCCAAGGCTGCTGTGCTGTTGACTGCTGCCTCACTGTTAAATATTTCAGGCTGCGTTTCAGTGGCTGCGTGTCTGGGGGAGGGGAGGGGGGGTTAGGTCCTGCTCAGCCGCTCCCCAGCCACAACTGACAAAACAGCCCGGCGAGCAGACGGGCGGGCACACAAGTGTGCTTCCGCGCCAGCTGCACTCGCGCACGGCGACATGTCACTGCGCAGACACCCAGCTGGGCCGCATTTGCGTGCGATTTTCATGTTTCTGTGGCGAGTCGGGGCTGCGTGGGAGGCTTGACTGCGAAATCTTCAAACAGGAGAAGCTAATGAATGAGGAAAGCAGAGCTGGACGGCTCTCTGCAGATGGTGCAGTTATTCCAGACTGGCCAAAAGCAATTTCTCAGCATGTCATTCGATCAGCAGCCTAATCACTGTTTGGGCTCCACTTGGTGCCGTGGGATGGCAATGGGTATTCTCATTTACAATACCAACACACAGGAGCTGCTGTGTGCTGGCAATTGCTTTCACAAATGTGGAGGGTCTTCTTTATTCTTTTCAAGAGGGAGAGTAAAAACTGGACAGTACTGATGTGTTCGGTGACGTTTTGACAGCAGTTAGTCTGTTGTAATCTAAGACTCACCTGTTATTTAGTGACTCGTCAGCGCTGGCTTTGTCCATTCAGATTAACGATGTGTGGACTGGTCACCAGTCAAGTGGGGGTGGGCGTTTATCGTGTCGTTTATCACGATACATGTCTTATAATTTAATTTATGGTTGTCACAATAATGTTTTAAGCCGCCCTTCATATTTACACCCTGACTGCTACAAAATGTTCAGCCACAACTCTGGAAAAAAATAAGAGCCCACTGCACTGAAGCCCATTGAGAAGCTCCTTGTTCTAAAACCAAATGTTGATTTCTGAACTCTTCCTGAGTTAAAATATTAGTATTGTTGTTTCTAAATGAACATGAACTTGTTTTCTTTGCATTATTTGAGGTCTGAAATCACTGCTTCTTTTCGTTATTTTGACCATTTCTCATTTTCTGCAAATAAAAACTAAATATTTGCTTGGCTTTTCAGAGACATGTCAGTAGTTCACAGAATAAAATAACAATGTTTGTTTTACTCAAACATATACCAATAGAAATTAAAATCAGAGAAACTGATTATTTTAAGTGGTCTCTTTTTTTTCCAGAGGTGTATTGTGAAGTGGTTAATTGCTACTTTTGTGAAAATGGGTATAGAAATTACAGATGTTTCTGGAAACCCATCTACAGAAATGTTTGAAATCTTAAAAATGAACAAAACCTCTCATATTTCCATGTCTATACATCTTCAAGAAGATTATTAACATTAAAAGAATTATGAGTGAGGCTATTTAAAGGAAAAACACTGAGGAAACATGAGTTTCAATGTAGCAGAGAGGCTACTTTATCTTGCAAACCAACGATGAGTACACATTTTACCAAAAAAAAAATATATTTAGAAATCCATTTTTTAGCAATGAAATCATTTTGGATCTTCAAAAGTTCTACACTTCGTAGGACTCAGAGACGTCTGTGTAATTCCCGCCGTGCAGCGAAACAGGAAAGATGCCTGGGAGCGTAAACAGTTTGTGGATTGGCTGCGTGTCTCGGGTGGATGCTGGGTTTACCGGTTATCCCACTGCAGGATCTCTCCCCGACTGCTGTTTGCTGTGAGAGCGCTCGCACACAAATACGCCACTCTGCTCCGAGATATTTTTACTCTTTGTGGTCGTAAAGGTGAAGGGCTGAGAGCCCTAAATGTCTGCTGCTGTGGTTCACCTCCACCAGGGACTGCATGCATGTTGTAAATCTAATATTAAAACACAGTTAGCCTGCTGTTGGAGACGCTGTATGTACACACAGTGAGTGAGATGGAAATCTGCTTGGAAGCACTGCCTTGAAGATGTGCTTTGTCTTCCTTAAATGGTAGGTTAGCGAACGGTGCTAATCATAAAGAACAGTTTGACAGGGAAACATATGTGTGCATGACTTTAATCAGGGAGATTTTGCTTCCCCGGAGCTCTTGTGCTTCTTTGATTTTATTGCGAGACACTTCTGTGGCATAATTTTTAGAAATTAGGAGTCGTGACAGTCGCGTCTCACTCAGGGTTTTACACCTAAATTTGTGACGGGCTGCTTTTAATTTAAAACATCTGCAGCATCGTTTGTGAGGAAGATCACATCAGGTTGTGCACAAAAAACAACAGGGACTTTCTCGCAATCCCCTCATGTTTTCATCTTTCTCTCCAATTTGCAACAAAGACGCAGAATTCATGACTTCTTGTTATTCAGGCTGCATTTTAGCGGCCTTGCTTTCTGTTTCTATTTTTTTCTTTCTTTTTTTGGGGAGTGGTTATTTCTACTGGAGTAATTACATGAGATGCCAGGAGCTTAGCTGTATTTTGTTTCATTATGCATGACTGTACATTATTTGTTTGAAAACGAAGCTGCAGATGCGTCCATTAATCTTCCTTCCTTGGGTGGGGCTCTGGTTTGCACAAACTGGATGCTGTTTTGTAAAATAAAACCAGAGGGACGGATGGTTAGAGTGATATATTAACAGAGTTTATGCAGTCTGGAATTTAATTCAGTCAGTTTTATAATATCTGTATATACTAGGTATAGAAAAACGGATGAGAGGAGGGGAAGTATTTTCTGGAGGTTGCTCCTTCTGTCCATCTAACCACTTATTGTTTCATTGTTTCACCCATTCCTCTCAATTTATCCCTCTATCCCAGGGATCAGCAACCTTTTCCATTCAAAGAGCCATTTTTGACTCCGCTGCTACAAAATAAAACTTTAAATAGGATTATTATTATTAAAGCTAACAATTTAAGCTACAGCATGTGTAGTAAAAAGTGGAAAATAGTGGCCACATCGTCCAGCAACATATTTGGTTAATCTCAGGATCAGCGTGTCAGATGAGAGTATTGTGTTAAAAATGTTCTTCCTCTCTCTTTCCTGTCTGCAGGTTTGGAAGAGCGCCCTCTCATGGCCTGGGCAGAGACTGTTTTGTTCCTCCGCTGCTCCACAGGGTAAGCCCTCCTTTGAGTCACATCATGATGTTCCCAAAACTCCCAACTAATTGCCTTCCCTTCCCATTCCGAGACAAAAGAGAAGTGGACCAAAGCAAAGTTATGCATTAATCAGACTGCAGCGGCTCATTTCGAGTTAGCGGCCAGTGGATTATTAATGTGGATTTTGCTCACAGGAATCACCTTTTTGGTTGGCAGAAAGAAAGAAAGAGGCAGCAGCACTGCAGAACAGGAGGATTGGATTTTAAATAGGGCTTAAATAGCTGTGGGATTGGAGCACAGAGGAGCACAAGACTCCCCCCACACTTCAAACGGCGAATCTGTGATGGCAGGATAAAGGAGGACAAAAAGGAACGGGTGCAAGCGAGGAGCAACCCATCTACTCCCCTGCAATAAAGTGAAATGAAACGTCTATACGTTTGTTCCTTTGAGCGCCTGTATAAAAGAGAGAATCCCCCCAGAAGGCAGCTGCCAGCTGATGATCCTTCACCTCGGTGTGGGGATTGAGCAGAGAAAGTGCTGATTCACTGCAGCAGTCCGGATCGTCTCCTCACCGGGCTCTGCCTTGATTCATGGATCTGTCATTGGAGACCATTCAGCATGATAATGGTACAAGCTGCGCTGGCTCTTTATGACCACAGTTTGGTTATGGACCAATAGAGTTGTGTTATAGAGATAATTACTATGCAAGAAGGAGCTTCTGGGGAGCTGTTTGGGCAAAATTAACCGTTCTTACAGCAGTGTTTAAAAACGACATGTGGAGATAAAGCTAACAGCATGCAGAAACAAAATAATTGAACTTGAAAATGGTGTATTGGGACCGTCGTGTTAGTCTCTTTTGTCTTCCTTTTTTTTTTTTTTTGCTGCTGTGAGAATCTGCTGGGAGCGACGGCGCTGTTATGCGTACCTGAATGGCATTTTTATCGTCACAAGAGCCTCATCTAGAGATATAAATAAACCTTTCTGTGGGAATAAAAACCAATTGACGTCAAGAGGCTGACTGCAACTCTCTGCTTTCATTAGCGTAGACCTTATTTTCACAAATCAGCAGTGCATCCATGTGGTTTATTTTTTGTAGATTCAACTTTACTACATTACATACTAAAGGTTTCTGTAGGACCAAATGTAACTGAAATGAAATACTAACAAAAAGGTTATTTCAGTAATTCAGCTTTCAATACACTTTGCTAGACAATCTTCTAGAGTTTTTCTTTTTCCTTTAATTAAACTTTCCATTAAAATCCTTGGATAAAGCTTTTTGTGAACTTTTGTTAATATTAATTGTCTTGATTAGAAATTTTGGTGTTTATTGCTCCTTTCTTAAAATTTTCTTAGACTAGGACGATTTCTATTTGCTATCGGCCGTAATTATCAAAATGAAAAGAAATGAAGGCTTGAAGTGTGTAATAAATCTATATTTGAGTTTTGCTTGTTTAACTGAGTAACGAAGACAAATTGACTTTTAAATGAGCTTGTAATTTATTGAGATCAGCATGAAAATTACAAATAGCTTTTACATCAATCACCATTGTTGATGGCAGTCAGATTCTGTTAGAGTCGAAAGTAAATTTCTAGTTCTATTACCAACATGTGACATGTAATTTCATCTTTGTTTTAGAAAGATGAGGCATTTTTCTCTCTTGTGCCAAACGCTGCTAAGCTGGGTGTGATCCTGCAACTAACAAAAGCAGATCACCAAACCATATTCTAATTATCTTACGGAGTATTTTGTTTTGTCTAGTTTCTGGAATAAATATCTTAAAACATTTGCAATAAGACTAAACTAACTTACAAGGAATTTCAACAAAATATAGGAGCTTGTTTGAAGTGAATATTGATATCGATCCTCTGGAAGATTTTTTTTCCACTTAGAACATGACATTTTTCCCATGTTATAAGTGGAAAAAATCCACCAGTGGAACTAGAAATAAAAAAATAAATCTATACTAAGGAATTATTGACGTAAAATAAGCCCCTCTGAAAAGTTACTTGGAAGTTAATTTTGTCTTATTTCAAGCAACAAAACTAGAAACTACAGAGATTTTGTGTTTTTCCAGGGTGCAGTTTGCAATTAATCGTTTTCTAAATTAGAATCTCTTTTTCTGACTTTTTTAACTTTAAGTCAGTTTTTTTTTAAATCAACTTTTAGCACTTGATCAAGCCTGATTCCTAAGGGTTCACAAATGTTCAGTCGTCAGATTTTTTTTTTTTTTTATTGTAAATTGTCCTGTGAGTATTTGTGGCGTTTCTCTAACCCCCCTGCCTTGTTACGCTCTCTCAGAGGTGACCGTGGTGTATCAGAATGGTCTGCCTGTGATCTCGGTCAGTTTGCCGTCCAGGCGGGAGCGCTGCCAGTTCACCCTGAAGCCTCTGAGCGACTGCGTGGGCGTTTTCCTGCAGCAGCTGCAGGCGGAGGACAGAGGCATCGACCGTGTGGCCATCTACTCAATGGGTAAGAACCACTGCTGTCAATCAATTGAGAAATTAATCAGATTAATCACACCATAACTCTGTGATTGATCAAGAGTAATCACTATGCCTAACTTTGAAAAGTTGAAATCTAAGAATCCACATTTTTAAAATAGTTGAGGAAATGTTTCATTGTCTCAAACCAGACATCTCAGTTTTCCAGGTTTTCGTATCCAGGAAGGTTTGAAAGAAGCCATTTTGTTTTAAGCACAGTTTATAAATGGTAACTAGAAATTGGTTGGTCTTAAGTGGCAGGATAAATCACAGTTGAGGGCTAAACGTCCGTCATGGTGTTTTGTTTTTCTTAAGGATTTTTTTTTGCCTCTAGAGAACATTTTTTACAATTATCTGTCAGGATATCATGTGAACAAACTTATTCACGTGTGATCTTAGTTGAGATTTTTACTTGATGGAAACACCGCAATTGCAAAATTGTATTACGGAAGGCCAATAATGCCATAATTAAATAATATTTGGACATTAGCAGAACATTGACAAAATTTTGTGCATATTTGCAATAGAAACAAAGTTGTTGACACCCCAAGTAAGAACACACTGAAATATGTAAACTAGAACATTCTATTTATATTGGATTATTTCAAAAAATAGAGATACATTTATTATTTATTTGTATTAAAAATTAATATTAGACATCCATACATCCAAATGCTACATATTTTATTCTCTCAGTCAGACTCAACAGGTCTGATTTTCCAGAGTGGGGAGGCTTACCGAAGCCGTTTCTCTCACTATTTTGTCTTTTTTTTTTTTTTCCCAGACGGAGCGAGGATCGCCTCCTCCACTGGAATAGACATCCTGCTGATGGATGACTTTAAGCTCGTCATCAATGACACCACTCATATTGTGCGACCACCAAGGAGAGGTTCGTCCCAACAGAGAGTGAAGGATGGCGTCGAGTCTTTGCATCACAACTAAACCCGTGTTTACGTATTTGTTTGAGCAGAGATCCTGCCCCACGAGGAGGCCGAGAGGCTAAATGACGTCAAGTTTCTGGTGCAGCAGCTCTACACCACACTGCGCATCGAGGAGCACCAGCTCAGCAAAGAGCGGGAGCTGATTGGACGACTGGAGGACCTCAACTCTCAGCTGCGCCCCCTAGAGAAGGTTCATTAAAAGCTTTTTGACAGTTAGCGTTAGAGATCCCAGAAAACGCTGCGGGTTATAGAACGGTCAGTTTCATGACGTTAATCTATGGAGATGAGGGAGCTGAGTTAAGCTGTGCTCTTCCTCATTCATCGTAATGAGATAATTAATTTGTGTGACTGAAACAAAACGGCTAATCTCATGATAATTAAGCCTTAATCCGGTACATAAATAAATAAAAAAAACAGTTGCATGATGTAATATTTTTCCATTGAAACTCTTGAATGGGATTGTTTGAATTATTGCAGTCCTGCCACAAATTAAAAATACTTTATATATAAGAGCCAACTGCACTGAACCCCATTGAAAAGCTCATGGTTATTCCACCAAATAAAAACAATTAATTACTAAATGAAATTATTTGGCGGCTTTCTAGTCATAGCAACCACTATAAGTCCTTTACCTTTTGTCACATTCACCAAGCTGCACACACAGCTACGTGTCGGGTTGCAACTTGTGATTAAGTGCCTTTCCCATGAGTCCATCAAGCCTACAAGTTGCAGAGTACAAGACAATTCCTCTCTCCACTCAGAGACAGATGCCCTGTAATTATCACTGAAATGTCAGCAAGAAAGCAGAAATGGACCCCTGAATCCCAGAGATCTTAATAAACGCCGATAATTACTTACTTTAATAGTTAACACACCAAATATATCTGAATATGCAGTAATACACACAATGGAAACTGTTTTAGCATCACCACAGATGTTAATGTCTGCAGTTTATCAGCTTTCCAAGCTGCATTTCCTATCAAATATTTTAGATATGCTCTATAATTTTACAGCAATTTTCTGCAATTAGACAAGACTCCACTGTGGATTCCTAAAATATTTATAAAATGCCTAATTAGTCATCAATTGAATCAGCTCCGAGTCTCTTGCAGCAGTGCATCATGAGTCTATTTTGTCTGTCAGCTTTACCAATCCAAAGTGTGTGCGCAGTTTTTGTGGTGCTCAGAATGAACTGTCACATAATTAGAAAATGAAATATTTGTGAAAGAAAACAAGTTTACATGAATGAATGCTAGCGTTTTTTTGTTTTTTTTAATTATGTTTTATCACTCATTTGAAGCCTCCAGTCCAGCTCGTAAACTGAGTGACTGTCTGTGCACTTCATGCTGCTCTGTTTGTGCAGGTGAGAGAGGAGCTGAGCAAGAAGGCGGAGCGCCGCACCACCTGGGTGCTGTGGGGCGGCATGGCGTACATGGCGACGCAGTTTGGCATCCTGGCCAGGCTGACCTGGTGGGAATACTCCTGGGATATCATGGAGCCCGTCACCTACTTCATCACTTATGGCACTGCGATGGCAATGTATGCCTACTTTGTGCTGACACGTCAGGTAAGACTGGAGATTATATGGAGAGGGTGAATTAAGCAATGCATCTTCAATTGTGGGTGCACTAGTTGTTCAAAATTTGTGGCCTTTGGACTGATTTTGTGCAGTTCAGAAATGATACAAAGTTGACTTTATCTTTACCCAGGGTAAAATAATAGCCAACATAATTTTCGTATAATGAAAAAATATTGAGTACAACACAAAGTATTTGTCTTTTTATAACAAAACTATTGTAATAAGTAAAACCCAGTCTGTCCAGAAACTTTTACTGTAAAGTCGACTTTGTTGCATCAAATCAGATTTTATCAAATTTATTAAACTTGGCTAGTTATAGCAAGCGTTTTGAAAGAACATCCTGTTTTAATGTACTGATAATACATTTTGAAAACCAGATGCCTTTCTTTAAAATGCAGCAGACGTGCAAAGTCTTTTTTTAAATCTAGGATCTTCAGTAAATAATAACTTTATTTGCTTGATTTTATTTGAATTTTGGAACACGAATACTTTTGATTTGATGACAAAAAGTTTGGACTCCCCTGCCATAGAGTAAAGAAATCTGCTTTCACTTTTCATAAATTTCCTCAAATTTTTAGCTCCAAGGACACAGAGTCTGTCTTTCCCTCAGTGCGATCCGTCCCAGAGACTCACAGCAGAGCCTGGAGGACGTCTGATAAACTGGTTCTTGTTACAAAGTGCTCCATCTTTGTCTCCCTTTAACCTGCAGGAGTACATTTATCCTGACGCTAGAGATAGACAGTATCTGCTGTTCTTCCACAAGGGGGTGAAGAGGACACGCTTCGACATCGAGAAGTACAACAAGCTGAAGGATGACATCGCTGAGGTACGAGGATTTAGCCTCTCGCTGAAAATCCTGATTGATTTGTTTTTGCTGTCAAGCAGATGCTAAATTAGGCAGAGTGTGTTATTTTGACTGTAAGCAGAGATGAGGGATGTAAATATAGGTACTGCATTTGCAGTGCAAAGTAGAAAAGTTACAACAGTTAATATATCTAGTAAAGACTGGAATGAGATTTCTGTATTTCCCAGGCCTGCTAAAGTCAAGAAAAATATAAGTTTTTCCAAACTTTAATCCCTGTTTCTTAGATGTTGTCTTTCATATTTTGCTTTTTTTCTTCCTTCTCTCCTTCCTAGACTCTTTTGGTGTCCCTTGTGCCCTTACTTCCTTTGTCTCCTGTGCTCTTCCTTCCTTCCACCCTCGTGTTCTGCATTATTTCCTTTTTCCAAGTGTTTGTTCTTCTTTTCCTTTGTGTCCCCTTAAGTTAGAATAATGCTTATTCTAACTTATTACATCGAAAATCCCTAAAACCAAGTCTTCTTTGTGCCACACAATGTGCTACAGCTCAACACTGATTTCATTTTCTGCTTTTAACACACACTAAAGGATCTTTCTAAGAAGTCCTGTAATTGTTTTGCAGAATGAACATGTTGCTCATTGTATGTATGTAAATGTTCTCCTCTCTCTAAATTTTTTAACTGTTTCAGTACTTTCAGGCTAACATTGCAAATGAAAAATTGTTCCCAATATTTTGTCTGGTGAAATAAAGGTTTAACTAACTTTAGATTAATTTGCACAACACATTTTTTCCATTCTGAAATTGGATTTGTAAACTTCAGAATGGAAATGTACAAATCCAATTTCCAAAGATGATGTTTTTGCCCGTTTAACTTAATAATCATCATATGTTGTTTTGTATTTTTCCTCTTCTTCCTCTCTGTCCAGGTGGAGCTGGACCTGAAGCGCCTAAGGGATCCGCTCCAGCTCCAGCTCCCAATTCAGCAGCTGCCCAGCGACAAAAATTGATGGCAAGCGTGACTCCCCTCATCTCTGATCTCCTGGAACCGACCCTCTTTCTTCCCCTTCCCCCCCCCTCTGGTGTCTGATTACTCCCTCTCTACTCTCTCCTCTCCTTCTTTACCTGTCCCTTTGTTTATTGTGGAAGGTTGTTTTTTTTTTTCTTCTTCTTCTTTCCTGGCTAAAATCTATAGTTGGAATTTGAGAATGCCTCAAACTGAAGACTTCTCACAGCTGAAGGATGAAGAGGAAGACGAAGATGGTGAAGATTATCAAAGCAAATTGGATTAGCCTCAAACTCTGGAGGGGCGACCTGCCGGTAAACCGCAGGGATGAATGTGAATTCGCTTGCTTGTAAGCACTCTGAGATAGGGAGCACGGCGAGGAGCACCCTTTGTTGAGTCAGTGTGTGTGTGTGTGTGTGTTGAAGAAGGATCACCGAACGCGACAGTAAACACACACGCGCGCTCGCTCTTCCTCCCGGCCTGTGCAGGCTCCAGAGACAAGTTTACAGGAAGATGTGACTGCAGTCGCACCATCATGGAGACTCTAGTTTCCCTGCGTCCGAACTCTGCCGCCTCCCCTCCCTCTCCGCCGAGCCGCGCCTCCTCCAGGTGACGGGCAGCTTCCCGTCGTCAGGAGCTCCTGTATCTCTGCAGGAAGCAGGAACGCCTCGTTTTCCCTTCCTGTTGATGTCCTGTAAGCGGCTCGGCATCCGCAAGTCCGAGAGTCCTACCGACAACAACATCACTGTGTGTTCTTTTATTCCAAAACAAACAGAAAAAAAAAAAAAAGTTAATATTTTGGCACTTTTTATTTTGAAAGCCATAGTATATTTGTTATGACAAAAATATGGGTATATATGTATACAATCAAACAGATGACCAGAGGCTAGTTTTTTTTCTTCTTTTCTTTGTTTTCCAGTGGGGGGAGGAGCTCTCCGACAAACATTAAAAAAAATTAAAAAAAAATCATCGGTACTCTCTTAAAGGACTCCACTAACAACAGCATTACACTGTATTCAAGAAATACCTTGAACTAATAGCTTTGTACATTTTCATGACAAGTGCACAATATATATGTGGCGTTCATTTTCAAGAGAAGAGCTCCTGTGCATGGTCTCCGAGAGGGAGGAAGCAACTCTGAAGCCAGATCAGGGTGAAAAATGGCTTTAATTACAAAATACATGCATTTCTCAGCAATGTGAATAATGCTGTGCTTTACCTCTTTAACCAACCATTGCTGCAGAGTGTTGTGCGATATCTCCAATGAAGTTAAAAAAAAAAGAGACAAACTTGCCCTTATGTTGGAGTATAACCTAATTCGATTCATAAATAAATCAATAAAATTTCATCCTAAGATGATATGGAATAAAGTCAGAGTTTTCTCCTCCCACTGCTGCTGTAATGGCCTCCCCCCCTGCTCTCAGTGACAAGGCAGGGTAGACTGCATGCTGTGGTATGGCCTCAGTAGAAACTTGTGAACGTGTAGGAGCATTATAGCAATTTTGTACTTAATTGGGCACTTTCTTTTCGCACATCCTTTTGACGTCCATCAGCATCTCCATGAAGTTTTGCAACACATTGTTAATTCGAACCATATCTTGATTTTTTTTTCTTTAGGCGTGGGCCGGTATGAGATTCTCGCTGCAGGAAAACATCAGACAAAATGTTGTGACTTTACTGTGTTGGGCTGAACTTTAAACCAAAAAAAAACGTATCAAATGACCTAAATTTGTTGATTTAAAAATGAAAATTGATCCTGCCACACCAAAAAAAGTAAATAAATGCAAGTATTTAAAGTTTGTTAAAGATTTTGCAAGCATACATAAACCCCCACTAAATTTCAAAGTAGTTTTTGACTGCTTTAAGCAAAATACTGCACATTTTTGCCACTCTGTTCTGTTTATCATGTTAACAGAGATGCACCGATTACGCTTTTCCGAGCCGATGTTGATTTTATTTACATTTGACTCAACACCGACTTTAATCAGGTTCGTTTTCAGTTTAACAGAAAAAAAGGAGTTACATGATTATCACCATCTAAGCATAATGTGACTATCCTTTTATCAAACATTTTTTTATCCAATAAATAATCAGATTTTCAATATTTAAAGGAAACTTGGTCAGACCGGTTTAATTGGTCAGATTAAAATCTCCTTTATAATAAGTCGATCTTCTCAAGTTGGTAGCAGACAGAAACCAGCAGGTGGCACTGTTTTAAGTTTCATAACTATTTCCAAAAAACCAAATTTGTCTTTTGTTTCAGCCAGCTGAGTGGTGATGTGCAGCATTGTGCTAGACTGTGCTCCGTAACACCTGGAAAAGCAAAATATTACTGGAAAGCATCTAAAAAAAAGAAGATTTAATCTGTAGGGAACCATATGACAATTTTAGCACCGTTGAAAAGGTAACTTAAAACTCTTTGTAACGGTAGCTGGCCCATGCCTAAAGTTTTTTTGGGAATGTTTACTCCATGAACTTCTTTCAGAGCGGCAAAGTCTTCTGTTCAGGGTCAGGTTTGTCGGCCCCAGCAGGGGGGCTCGGCATTTCACTCCCTTCACCATTTTATCCCTTCACACTTTCAGCCGTTTGGTACCATCTGCCATCGGACGGGGCCCTCTAGGAGCGTTTCTTACCCGCTCATGTTCTACTGGTTGTCTGACTTCAATAATTGATATCTACCAGCAGATGGCTGATCAGCGATATCTCGCTTTGATTAGGAGTCAAACTATGTCCTTTTTCATACGAGTCAACTGGCTCAAAAAGGGATCAGAACCTCAATGAGAGGAAATATGGTGTAATTAAAGTTTTCACAAAATATAACATTATCTGTGAGATTTGACTGTTATATGCGCGTTTATCTCTATAATTCATGTAAATACTTTGTGAAGTGATAAAAAAATTGTTTCTTTTTTGGCATGAAGAAATGGCTTGAGTAACACTTCATAGGAATATTGGATGCGAATCGACAAAAGTACAAAGTGAGCCCCCTAGTGGTCCAAACCCCATATCTTTTGATCATTTCTTTTTGTTCCAAAGACAAAGCCAGTTGTTTTTGACTCTGAGCTGCTGTCGCTCAGCCTGTGCAGAAGGGAGGCACCGTCCCCCAACATCCTCCTGCATGGAGTCCAGGACCATCCTGAGCTCGAGTCCTGCTGGGGAGCGGATCTTTCATATTAAAGTGCATGCTTTGGGCTCGAATCGTTAATTAGCCTTGCAAATCTAAAGACGGGATAGAGCCTTATCTGGTGCATTGTGTGTGTTTGTTTGTGTGTGTTATTGCTTAGAGAAATTGTGCCTTTCGGATAATAGATGACGTAATCTGTGTTGAGATCTTAAAGTTGAACGAACAGCGGTGTTGGGCTGACGCAGAGACAAAGAAAGGCAGAAACTGGTTTCTTTAGGAAGTGGAAATGCATTTTAAAACGTCTAAGCGGTGCAAAAATGTAAGAAGGTTTCTGCATCTGTGATTCTTTTGCTGCTTGTCAGTACAAGTAAGAGTTGATGTTTCCTGAATATATCTTCTTTCACACACAATACACTCAGATCCTGTAATAGTTGGCTGTTTGTGGTCTGGTTCCTCCCCTCTGCTGTCTCTCTGTCCGTCATCACGTTCTCTGTTTTTTTTTTTTTGTTCAAATCATACCATCCACCACTTACTGCCTTTTGTTTGTCGTCTTTATTTTTTTTCTAAACAAACTATATCAAATATAGGGAAACTTATGCTAAAGAGGGTGTTGCATGAATGTATGTTTACATGGAAACTTATCTAAAAAGAAAAAAAAGATGATTTATTCAAATACGTGCAAAGATAATTTAAGGAACGTCGTTTGTAGAGATTCCTAGTTGTAAAAAGGGACAGCAGGCGGTGCTGCGTCAAGTCCAGCCTGCCAGACGACATCCAAGTCCCAGCCAACCAACTGCTTAAATCCAGTCCATTTTTATCTTATGTATTCCCAGTATCCTGGTCCTGACTGTGTGTCCTCGCTCTCCGATAAGCGAAAAATCCCAACAACGAAGGCCTGAGAGCCTCTGTGCTAAAGGAGAGATGTCAGATTAATGCTTTAAAATCATGTGGGAACACCTCCATCTTTTCTTTTCACCCATCTTCGCTTTTGTTTTCTCCAAAGTATCATTATTACTCTACATTTTTTGATGTGCGTTGAGCTTCAGATTTTTAATTTGTGATTGATTTTGTTTGGACATGCTTGAGATTGAAGCAGACCGTAGGATTGAATGGATCATGTATTTCATTCGGACCTATTCTACTCTGTTGTTTTTGTTTGCTTCAGTTGACATGATGCTGTAATGTTGGCAAAACAAAAAAATAAAGAAAGAAAGAGAAATAAAATGTAAAATCCTGTATCATTTATGAAATATGTATAAAAGAGAAATGTAATTCAATTATCAATAAAATCCTTATCCAGGTTTTGGAGCTAATGGTCCCAGTGAGAGTCTTAGTTTTTATTGTGCAGCTGATGCTTATAGAAATCCATGAATTCCTCATTAGCATCTGGTTTTACTGGAAGATAGATTGTGGAGCGAAATTAAGACATAAATCTATAAATCCTTGTATTATTTGGTTAACAAAGTTTGCCAATGCACAAAAAGGATATTTAATTCATTACACAAAGAATTATATATTGTAAGTGTTTATGAACGGAGTTCTGGAGAACAAACATCATACCAGTAGGAAAACTTTGAGGTGGTCAATGTTGGTCAACCTGCTTGATAAAGGACAACGTTTGGATCTCTGTTCAACTCAAACATTTTCCAAAACACACCAGCAAGTCCTCCTGTAAATGGGAATAGAATAAAGGTCTTAAATGGCCTAGTCAAAGTACGGACTTAAATCTGATTGATATGTTGCGGCGTGATCTTAAACCGATCTCGATTGAAGCTGCTGGATGTGGCTGGTGGCACGGATGGGGGCAGTTACCGTTTCTCGTAAGGCCAGGTTGGTTTGGACTGTTTTTTCACTTTGATAAGTCAAATCCTCTTTTGAAACCTGCTCCTTTTATTTGCTCTGGTTTTCTTTGGTAATAACATAAACCATCTTCTAAAAAAAGAAAGGTGTGACAAAAAAGCAACAAAAGATAAAGAAATCAGAAACAAAACATTTGAGCCACATTTTGTTGTGTTTACGCTATCCATCGTGTTTTTAAAGCAAATATTCATTTTAATTCAGTGGTTGAGAACAGTGTCCTCACATAGTTCAAAATAAAGGTTTATAAGTAATTAATTGTGATGTTTAATAACATATCTTCTAGATATTTTGTTCAGTTGAATTGAGAGTGAAATTCTTCTTGCATAATATGAAGTAAAGTGATTAAAATCACAACAGGAAGTTATAACAACTCACAGTTCAAGATCAGCGTTAGGGTCTCTTGTTGAATCAACTTAAAGTTAAATTTTTGGGTTTCGAGTTAACTTTACGTGCATTGTTTTCAAATTTAACCCCCTTCAAATGGTTTACAGTGTAGTTTTTACAGCACTGCAAGATCCATTATGCTAAACCAATCACTCCAGTCATTCCCAGCACAACAGCAAATAAATAACTAGTGTAAATGAAGGAAGGAGGACAGAGGACTAACAATGGGAGGATTTGGCCAGTGGAAGGTCAAGAGTTCAAGGTGGGAAAGAGGCTTTCCAAAATGACACAGATAAGAGGCAGCTATTTAAAACAGACCTGAGAAGTAAACTTATTGAAGTGAAGAACTCGGATGAAGCGATCCACCATGATGCTATTGGTTATTCTCAATCTTCTGCAGGAGGTTCTTGGACTTGCAGGTGTAGGTGAGTGAATTGTTCAGACGGTTGACATGCAGTGAAGAGTTTATTTCTTACCAGTCGTGTTTCAGTCATTTCTTCTGCTTGCAAAACTAAATTACATGGCTTCTGTAGTCTTACGGTATATTACCTCCTATAGTCTTAGATGTGCAACCTTTATAAAGTGGCCAGTCCATGAATACATGTTATATGTGGATTTGAAACCAGACATCAAACCTCATGGCTTGCCTCCACAATCGAGCTCTATATCTTAAAAATAAACTGTAATCTGGCTTTTTATTTAGCGTTTGATGTAATACCTTCTTCTTTGCAGAGCAGCGGTGGTCTACTCACTTTACTCTGGATGTTGAAACGATATATTCTGGCTTTAATTCACACATTTTGGCTTTGCATTCCCATGGTGTTTACACTTCTGTAAAACTGACAAAGGTGGCATTGTAGTTAACTTCAATGTTGTTAACTTACAAAGCAATGGCGTCGACGTCTGGGTTTTCTCAAACTGTTTAGTAAACTTTGTGAATGTAAAGTGGTGAAACAATCTCTCTCTTCTCTTTCTGATACATAGAAACAGTTTTAGAGCTGAGTGGTTTAAAGCAGGGATATTGTTGATTTATTGTCAGACAGTGAGGGGAAAAATCTTTTATTTTATGCAGGTTACACATTCTTTTAACTTTGTGATTTTTTACAGAGTAACCATCTCAGTATTTCTGATGATGATACATTTTCCAGTCCTTTTCTTGAGTGAAATAAACCCAGAGATTATCATCCATATAACTGGTGTTTCTTCCAGGAATACCAGAACTGAAGGAAATGACTTTAATACAGACGCTGTAAAATCATAGCAATCTTCAGCTTTATAGTATTAATAACTAAACTTTAATAAAAATAAGACACAAAGGCATAAATAAGGCAAAAATAAACACTACTCAGACTCATCCGAACTCAGTTGTTCAGGCTCCATCTGGAAGATTTAATGCTCGCATTAGTATTCGTCCTCATGAGTCAGCGCTCAGCTGTCTCTGTGCAGCTGGAACTGGAGAGCTTCGGGTCAGTCGTATGTCTCCAGCAGAGGAAAAAATTGTTGTTAATGTTGGGGGTATTTTTTATTGCCCCGGGGCGAAAGATGAGATGAACGGTCTGATAGGAAAAGCTGCATGTTTAGTTTACGCATTCATCCCATAAAAGGTTGTTTTCATGTTTACTCCTTCTGAAAGGAACAAACATCTCAGATTTCACTTTTTCCATCAGAAACAAAAAAAAAAAAACTTTACATAGTAGTGAAAGTAATTTGATTTAAATCCACACATTACAAAATGTAACTGTAACCTTTGTGCGTTTTTACGTGACGGACAAACATAAAGTATCACAGAGCTGTTAGGTTGGGTGTTAAAGGGATAAATGTTTAAATTACAGATAAAAATCTGAAAAAAGTGCCAGCCGTGTGTATCCTGTTACTGTTTATGTATTTAAATAATAAGAGGAGAGATGGATGACAGCAAAAAAAATACTAATTCCCACCTAATTACACACAGATGAATGTTTGAAAGTTTTTTTTTCTGTTAATTATGATGTTTTTCCAATTATCGGTAATAAAAACATATTTAAAATTAAACCATTACGTCAGACCAATAAGAAACAGAAGTTTGGTCATAATGAAAACCATATTTAGTACCTTCTTAAAGGTTGTCCATTTTCAAAAGCTACTTTAAATCTGACAAACAAGACCCATCAGGACGGACAGCTGCTCTGATTTACTGAATACTGTAAATAGTTAAGATAAAACTGAGTGAGCAGATTGTCGGTGAAGTGTTACCAGCTCACCTGTTCCCTGCCTCCATCTTGTCTCTGAGGATGTTGAGCAGATCAACCTCCTGCTGTGTCTCCGTTCCTTCTACAAACTCATTAACAGTCTCACTCTCGCCCGCATTACCCACGCTTGTCATGTCTTCTTTGTTTTGCATCTGCCTCTTAATTACTGTGCTGAGAGGACATGGAGTGGAGAGAAACTATTCACTGTTCTGCTGCACTTTGTTTACAGCTTCCACTTTTTTTCTTTTCAGCTGAACAACTGAAAACAGACAGAAGTTTCAGAATGAAGAGTTCTGTGTTGACAGCTCATTGGCTTTTACCTCAGTCACACCTGACCCCGTGTTTCCATTTATCTTGGTTGGATCCAAACGAGCAGAACAGATCGTTTAGAAGGAGTTACAATGTTTGCTAATGGCAAAGCAGAGACTCTAAACTACAGGTGCATGCCAATGAATTTAAATAAGACAGAGTAGAAAGGTACAGAGGAGAATAAAAAGTTAAAATTGTGATTTATCTCAGTATTTCAATTCAAACAGTGAAACTCAGATACGGTCATAATTACATACAAAGTGACCAAACGGTCAATACTTGTTGCTTGTGCACAGGATTTTTTTCTTCCACTCCACTTTCCATGAAAGCCACTTTCAGTGACTGTTTAGTGGACAGTTGTCGAGTCAGCGGTCTTCCCCATCATTGTATAGGCAGCGATCTCAATCTAAACTGTGTTTTTATTCATTTTATGCAACATTTTGATTTTCTTAATGCAGTTTTTCTTTTTTTTAAATTCACTGCTAGCAATAATCGTCTGAATTAGTAAGAATAAACTCTTGAAACTCGTCACCCTGTCTATAATGAATTATATAATAGATGAGTTTTACATTTTAAAGCGACTCCCTGAAGTACATGAACAAATATATTCAAATCAATTAAGATTCGGGTGTAATTAAAGGAGAGAACATCATAGCTAAGAGTCTCATCTAGTTTCACATTAAGCTAAATTAAAGTGACATGTTTTCTCACTAATACAGATTTGATTTCCAAAATGTCGGTCTTCCATCCAACTGTAATGGAGCTGAATTAAAGTACGGCTGTGGCCTCCACAACTCACAGCACTGGAAAATTACCTTTGGAAAGTGTTAGAGAGCCAAGCTGGGGGAAGGATCATGAGAATCAGCCAAGAGTGAAAGCTAATGGCTGTAAGGAATGGGCAGCACGGGTCTGTTTTTGAGTTTCTGGGAGTCAAATTCTGCCTCTCTGATGGAAGCTGGTGAAAAATGAGCCTTAGCCTTCAGAAGCCCTGACTGGACTCACGCCGGGTCGGCCGCTCTGCATTATGTTAATGCAGAAATCTCAAGGACAGACCAAAACTCAGAGAATGCAAATATGTCAGCTGTGATACTGTATGGAAAAGGGGGCATTACAGAAAACAAATACTTTTATAGATTTATTTATCAATCTCTACAGATTGATTGATAAATCTGTAGAGATTTATCCTACAGATTCTCAATCCATCACAGGATGGATTGAGAATCCACCACAAAAACATCAAAACAGCAAAACATCAGAGCTGTCTTTAAACTTTGGGTTAGCAGTAAGGAACAAGCATCATGCACCTGTCCTGATTTAAAGATATAAACAGGCCTGGAAATGGATCAAAAACGTAGATATACCCTAAACAGATTTCAACAATTACTGTTGAGAAAGACAAGAACCTCATTTTATTTTACAGTTATTTTTTCAACAAATCACAACTGTATTTTGCAAATTTGCAATTAGTGTGAAATGATTTCGCTCATATTGCGCTTTTCACAGGTGGCCCTAACAAAAAAGGCTACAATATACTGCCATAAATCTATGATTGTATTTTAAATCGAATCGAATCCAGTAAAGAATAATCAAGTTTGGTTTTTGACCAGTTAATACATTTCAAGAACAGATAATTGGACGCAGTTGAATTCAAAAAGCTTAAAATCTGATGCTAACATCAGTGTAATTAGCCAACTTTGCTCATTTTCAAATCTTTCTGATTTCTCACACATTCTGCACATTTTTGTTCTTCTGTTTGGGTTTCTGCTGCTTCTAACATCAGCCCAAGAAAATAAACGCCCACCTGGTTTTGGCATGAATTTAATATTTTTTGGTGTCTGGAAAATGAGCCATTTCAAAAGCCTTCTGAATGTAACATTACAAGTCAGCAGGCATGGTGCCTCACCTAGCAACAGACAAGGGTTTTGTCTTTTCCAGCAGCCATTGCGCTGGAAAAGACGCAATGGCCTTTCCAGCGCAATGGCTGGAAAAGCCATTGCTCTTGAAAATGGCTTTTTCCAGCGCAAAAAGCCATTTTTGCGCTGGAAAAAACTTGTTGCTTTCTTCTTGGCTGCACAGGAGGCTCCACTTCTACTTTTCGAAGATGTATGGTTGTATAGTTGAACATCTGGTTGCAGCCATTCTCATGTGGGAGTGTAAACTGAGGAGTGTGGTCACAAGCAGCTTATTTGGATTTAAAGTGACCAGAGGTCCTAAAACAACTCATTCTGAAAATAGTAAAACTGACCAAATGTTACTGTTTCAGAACAATTTAGTGCAACAAAATGTACTGAACATGTTTTGTATAGCCCAAGCAAAACATCCTAGCCTGTTCTAGGAAGCGTAATAGGTCACCTTTGATATCTTATCTTGAGGGACACGATGTTGCTATTTCAGACTGTGATAGTTTCAAAGTTTCTGCTCACACTTTGTATGTTTCTGATGTTGCACACCCCCTCTTCTCAGCTCTTGACCCCTGCTCTGCCTACATCAGCTTGAACGAACCCTGGAGGAACTCGGACTTCCACGTCAACCGGTCGTCCAGCGTGCCCCTGTGTGACAGCCACATGTCTGGGGAGTGGTACCGCTTCACTGGCATGGCCGGGGATGCAATGCCTACCTTCTGCATCTCTGAGAACCACTGCGGCACCCACGCCCCCGTCTGGCTCAACGGCACCCACCCGCAGCTCCATGAGGGGATTGTGACGCTGCCGGTCTGCGCCAGCTTCAAGGACAACTGCTGCCAGTGGAACGCCAGCATTGATGTGAAGGCCTGTCCTGGAGGATACTTTGTCTACCGCCTGCCCAGGCCTTCTGTCTGCTTCCACGTTTACTGTGGACGTAAGAGAACATCTCAGATGTTGTTCAGATTCCTTAAAGCTACAATGTAACTTTTACAAAAAAATGTTTTTTTTTTTTTTTTTTTTTTTTTTTACATATTTATTAAAACTCTCCTGACAGTGTATGAGACGAATAATCTGGATAAAATTAAGTTTCTCCACCTCCTCCCTGAGCTGCTATTGCTGTCTCAAGAAATGTGTCGCTCCTGGTTAAAAACAAGAGCTAGGAGAAGGGGTTAGCACTGTCAATCATGCTTATGTATACGATGCTCAACGTAATAATGGTGCAGAAACATCTTACAGTTACAGGAGAACTGTTTATCTGCTGTCATCATTAGCATTCATGGCAGACTAGCTATCTGAAGGAGCTGGAGCATAGCAGAGAGCAGAGGAGAAAGTATTAGCAGCGCTACACAAGCATGATTGACAGCGCTAATACCCTCATCCTGGCTCTGATTGGTTGGTTCTGTAGTTAGCACTGGGAGTACTGGGTGGGAGAAGGCAGAGGAGTTTGATTTTTTCACAAATGATTGGTCTCATACTTTCACAACAGAGTCACAGTTTTTTTTCCTGCTTGTTTAGGAGGCATTTTCATTTTGGTTGATGTTATTTTTGTGTGTTTTGTGCAGATTTCTATGATATCTGTGATGAGGTGGACTGCAAAGGTCCCAGATGTGAGTGCCGCTGTGCGCCGGGAACTGTCCTGGGACCAGACGGGCAGACGTGCTTGGGTGAGACAGGCGGGGAGGGGAGAAGAGATAAACTGTGCAGAAGGCAGAGATAAACCAGGGAACACTGAAAACAGATGAGCAGGAAATGTTTGAGGAAAAACAATAACAAGTCAATCAATCATATTGAATTCTGGTTGAGCTCCCGCTTGTTTTGACAAAAACCCTTTTATATTTTTGAACGAGCTGCTGTTTCTCTGTGTTGACTAAACTTAATGGTTATGTCAAATGGTCAATTTCTCTCTTCACTGGAAAAGTGGAGTAAATAGAATAAGATAAATGAGAAAAACAAAAACTGGATTTGAAAAAACATTGGTGAGTCTTTTTTTAATGCATCATTCCTGCAAAAAAAAAACTTGAAACTTGTACTTTTATTCATTTTTAAACTGCTGCTGAAAGATTTAAGTTTTTTTATTTCTTTATTTCACTTTCAGCCCTCAACAGAAATGTTAAGTATAAGTATTACATTCTGAACTACAGTTTCTGGTCAGATGTTCATCATACGAGTGAATGGCATATTGATTTTGAGCTTTAAATGTTTTATTAAAACTGTTTTTTCCCCCACAAAGTAACAACTTTTATGATTCTTAAAAGTAGAAAAGTTTGGGAGCACAGGGAGTTTTCTGTAACACACATGCAATCTAAGTTTAAACATGCAGGCTAATATACTTACACCCCTAATGTCCATTAGTTGGATCATAATGAGGTGTTATTGATGTGTTTTCATGCATTTTCCCTGCAAAACTTCTGCTTATTATTTAAGTAAGTAAAAGTGGGTTCACTGCTGTTCCAGATTATGATTTGCTTGAGGTCATAAAGTATAATTTTGGAATATCTTAAGCACGCTGAGATAAAACTACTAGAACAACTCAAAACAACCCTGCAAAGGTAAAACAATTTGAAACAGCTCAACTAATACTGATAAGAAAATTTGTCAAATGTTGAGCCAGAATTATGGGAGAACCTTAGCTACAAAAGAAGTGTGGTTCCTCTGCAACCAACAAACATATAACCAAATATTAGTGGGGGTGTATGTATTTATTTCACATAATATTTACTTCAAAACCAAATCAAACTTATGCACCTAAAAAAACAACACTTAAGTAAATTATATAACAATTTCATCCTGAAAAAAATACTTGTTTAAATGCATGAAGATTTTCTTTTCATGCCACTTTCATGACGTTTATTTGGACCACAAAATAATTCTGCATTTATACAGTTAGTTTCCATGCCACAAATGTTTTTATTTGCTTTTTATCCATATTAGCAGAGAGTGCTCACATCTTGACAACATTATAATACAAGGAAACATATACCTTCTATTTTCTTACATCCTGTTCCTGTTGTTTTCATTTAGCATAGTAAAAGGACAGGGAATTGACAGGTTTCTAGCTATTTTTTTTATCTGCATTGCCAGAAATGCAAATCAAAATTTTGCATTTTTAAAAGTGCTAAAACCTTGGCAGAACCCAAAATAACAATGTTTAAAAAGTATTTACGTTTTCTATTTCTCTTGGTTGTTCTCAGTGAATAACTGGGATTAAAAGCTATGCCAGTCCAGTCCGTTTACATAATAAAACCTGACAACTTTTCAGAAGCATCCATTTAAAAGTTTGACTAAGGTCAGAGTCTCTATTAAAAATGATGAATGAGCGTAATGTCCTCTGATGTCACGCAGAAGGTTTATGCATCTGTCCAATGTGTGGGAGCCCATAAACCTACAAACTGCCATTATCTCATCAGTCACTCATAAACGCAATCAGGCTTTCTGGAAATGACTTTCTCCATCCTCACTCCGTCCACTCTCCCCCTGCACTCCCACATTACTCTTCACTCTTATTCCATCCGTCATTATTTCCTCACTGGGCTCCTCTCTGCATTATAAGCTCCATTTTAAAGCCCATCTATCATCATCTATGAAAATTGAAAATGTATTGCCCGGAGGTGATAAACTCCACCCATCTGCGGCTCATCTGAGGATAGTATCTGACTATAGACTCGGTATCTTCTGTGTTCAGATGTAAATGAGTGTGATAAAGAGAACGGCGGCTGTGCCGAGGTGTGTGTGAACACCAAGGGTTCGTGGCGCTGTGAGTGTGGACGAGGACGCGTGCTGGACGAGGACGAACGCAACTGCAGAGGTATATGACACTCCAAACTGAGCTAATGAAACAGGAACCAGCTTTGCATTCTCACTACTTTCCTCGTTCCTTGTCCTCTGCAGAGATTGCGGGTTGTCACGTCAACAACGGAGGATGCAGCCACGTCTGCTCCCAGATGCAAAACTCCTATCAGTGCAGCTGTCCCCGAGGGCTGGAGCTGGGAGAAGATAAAAGCACATGCCAGGGTGGGTGCCTGTGTGTGAAGCAGGTAGATGTTTTAGATAAAGAGTAGACACATGCTTTTATTTGTCTCCAGGGGTCTAACAGATAAAAAACATTTCCAATGGCAATAACAGTTACATTCAATCTGTGATTGTTTTTATAATAGCTTGTCTTTAACAACTTTCCCATTTTAAAGAAAATATTACAACAGTCACATTAAGCTTTTTCTTTCTGGACATTTTACTTATTATCACATATGATATTACTTTCCAGAACTTACTAGGAGCTTTCCTGTGACTTACCAGATAATTTCTGGAAAAGTCCCACATTTTAAGCCACTTTATATTATTGTTCAGTATCTAAAAGTACCTAATAAGGTTGAGGAAAGTACCCAATAAGTCCTATGAATACTGTAAAGTATCGTATGTCACGCCATAATCCAGTGCAGCATGTGAAAATACCCAGTAAGTTCCAGGAAGTTAACTAGTTAGTTCTCTAAAAGGTAAAAGAATATACATTGAAAGTTTCATGTAAATTACCAAGAAAGTTCAAAGTAAGAACCATTTAAACTCTGGGAAATGAATGCTTTGAGTACATAAAAAACGTTTGATAAAGTACCTGGTGAGATCTGGGACTTCACTCAGTAGGTTTCAGGTACGTTTGAGCAAAGCTCCTGAGAAGAGTGCCTGCTACGTTTCAGGTAAGTTTCAGAAAGTTACAGAAAATTATCTCTTAGTTTTGGGAAAGTATAGTTTATATTGTGTGTATATTTGCATGATTTTATGTCATTGTGGGGAACAATGAGAGAATATGACTCCTCTCATTCTCACCCAGTGCCAGTCCGGTGTGATCCCAGCTCGATTACGGTGTCAGTTCCTAAAGACCTCGTTGGAGGTCTGGAGCTTTCGCTGTCAAACTCTTCCTGCCGAGGAGTCTCCAATGGCACCCACATCAACCTGAGCTTCAGCCTCAAAACCTGCGGCACAGTGGTGAAGGTCAGCTGCTTTGCTTTACACTCTGAGAGTAAACAGGGTCAAAAGGTGAAAGGTGAAGACTAAAAAAAACGCTTCCTCCCAGGTGACAGAAAACAAGATAGTTGGGACCAACCTGGTGACGGGCCTGCCCCAGAGCATCCCCGGCAGCAGCAGGGACTTAATAGTCCGAACCGGCAAGTTACTGCTCCCGGTGACATGCGAGTTCCCCAGGGAGTACCAGGTGTCGGACGGGTACCAGGCAACTCTGCAGGGCTCGGCCTTGGAGCTGGAGAGCCACAGCGAGGGCGTCTTTGGGTTCAACTTGGAGCTGTTCAAGAACGCAGAGTTCTCTGAGCCCTACCGCAGCCCGCCGCAGCTCCACCTGCACGACTCGCTCTTCTTTGGGGTGGAGCCGAAGGAGAGAGTGGAGGGCCTCTCGGTCCTGGTGGAGAGCTGTTTCGCTACTCCAGGACCCAAAGCCGACCAGGCCCTGAAGTATTACCTCATCAAAGATGGGTGAATATTTGATCTATTTGTTATTTATTTAGCCTGAAACAGCTAAAGACTTAAACTATGCTCTTCATCCGTATATATTTTTCTGTTGTACATGATTTTTTTCCAAAAAAAATTACTTCACAGAAAAAAAAATCTTTATATTCTATATTTATTATTTCACAAGGTTTAGTTAACAACATTATATCAAAGAAACCAAATTTATGTTATTTAACTTGAATTAGTCATACCTCAGATAGTAACTTAAATGCAGATCGAAACTAAAGTTGTTTTAATATTATTGCAAGAAAACAACAAAGGAAAAAAGAATGCATTTCAAAAATGAAACTTTGTAATCTTTCTTAATAAAAAAAAATTCATTTTGAGAGTAATTTATATTGTTTAAGCAAAATTTCAACCTACATTAATTCAGTTCACGATTTTTTTCCGATTTTATTTTCTTCAAATTATTCAAATTATTATATATTTTATTTATTCGGTTTAAAATTGTACAGAAATTAAAAAAAAAAAATCTGACATGATTATCTGAAATAAAATTTGAAAAATAATTTGAAAAAAATAAAATCTGTAAAAACAGGAAATAGAAAATCAGCTGTTTATGAAGGAGAACACTGTGAAAACAGCTGATTTGGGTTCTGATCAGATTTACATTTAGACCTGCAAGAGTCGCAGAATCGGCTGTGGCTTCACCAAAACCTCGCTGGATGCCTGACAGCTGCAGGACCAAAAACCCAAACTTCTTCAAAGCAATGTCAAATGAAAGGCACCCACCGCCACAGACTGGCGAATGTGGAGTGAAAACATGAAAGCTGGAGCTAGAAAAATTTAAAGTCCTGTCACTTTTACCTTTCAGTGTGAATTTTCCATTTGCTGCTGCGCTGGCACCAGCAGGACAACTGCATAATTCAATTAGATTTATGGTTACTTAAAATGCGAATAATTTATTCGTATGTGCAAAAAGCCTAAAAAATATATAGTTCTGTGTGTGTGTGTGTGTGTGTGTGTGTGTGTGCGTGTGTGTGTGTGTGTGTTTTTGGAGCGTCATCGTCTTACACTGGGTTTACAGTTGCAGAAATGCAGCAACGAGCATCTTGGAATTAACAAGTCTCAGTAAAAAAGCGTTTTCTGTTTTCTTAAATGTTGGTTGTTTCCTAAACTCTAATGGGAGTGTAATTGGATCTGTGTGTTTGGGTCATCTGAGAAAAAGATTGAGCTTTTCAGCAACAAACACGCCTGTGTGGGTTTGGAGGGAAGCATATATATGTGTAAAAGTACCGCATGAGGGAGGATCTGTGATTCTGGAGGCTTTTTGTTTTCTTCCAAATGCTATATCTTAAATTATTATAAAAATCTGGTGGCGTCTACCAGAAAGTTAAAATTGGGCCATAGCTGGGTTTTTCAACTGGATAATGAAACATGTCATAAATGTACAATCACAGAAGATCTTAACCAGATTCTGTTAGGATCTCGGGTTGTTTTGACTTGCAGCGGTGGGGGTTTGATTTACTATATTCCATTTATTTCAAGACAAAAAGTAGTCCAAAAAAAGATAAAATAAAATTCTAGTTTGTTATTCTGTGTTCCTTAGTGTCTTTCTTTGATCATCCTTGTGTCTGTTTTAATTTCCCTCGGTCTTTCTTAGTGATTCTAGTTTACCATGTTTAATTCTTTTGTCTAGTCATGTGGTTTTATTAGCTTCATTATGTTTAGTCATTCTTTAGTGCCAGATTTATTTTTCTAGTTCCTCTGTTGTGTACTCTCCCTCGGCCCCTGTGCCATTTTCTCTCTCTCTCTCTCTCCCCTCGCACCTGCAACCTGTTAGTAATCAGCCTGGTTCATTGTTCCAACATTCACACTCCCAGTATTTATTAATTTCTCTCTCATTCCTTTTCACTTGATCCTCTAGTTATTTTCCCCGTTCCTTTCAGGAAATTCTTTGTGTATTTTCTATCTGTAGGTTTCTCTAGATTAGTGCTAATCTAGAGAAACCTAGAGCTGATGCTGACGAACTGCCTTTAAAAACACATATGGATGAGCAGGTGCTGTTGCCAAACATCCACTGCTTTTCTGACCCTGTTTCTCTCACTCAGATGCATCTCAGATGAAACGGTGACACAGTACTCATCAAAGGACCAGCTCTCCAAGCATTACCACGTCCCCGTCTTCAAGTTCATTGGCAAGGACAGCCAAGTAAGTAAATCTAGCATGCTGGGTGCCAGCTGGTGAGTGTGTGAGTTGCTCTGTACTGCAGAAATATACTGCAATGAACCGGTATAAGATGCCGTTTGCCTCAAACAACAATATGGCTTCCTGTTTCTGCAGCAAGTGTTCCTCCACTGTCGGGTGTTGGTGTGCGGGGCAGGAGACACCCACTGCGCCCAGCGCTGCCGTGGACGTGCACGACGGGAGATTTGGATTAGAAACAATCGGCAAAAGCAAACGTTGAACACAGGACCTATTTACATCCTGCCTTAGACGAGCGTCTCTAGAACAACCAGCAGAAAAATATGCCAGCACATAAATTACTCTTGCAAATGAGGTGACCATTTCAGTTTATTTGGTAGTTAATAGCACCAAATAGATGCAGACATACAGTCCATTGCACTGTCCCTTTAAAGTCCTACATACATAAATACACATACACACAGAATACACATATTCTTCCAAGCTTCAGTGTCTCACAGCTGTATTACTGACATTATAATGATTGACAGTCCCATTACAAACCTGATGGCTGGGCCCACAGCACAGCAGATGTTTATCAGGATGTCACCGTTAGGACATTTTCTCTGGATTGATTGCAACTTCGAGACTCGGACTAGTTTAAATTTCATACCATGATTAACTTGGAAAACAACACACGGCCCTTCCGCTGATGCATTTTGACTCATTTGCTGAGCTTAATCAAAGCACTGGGAGCATGTCAGACATTACTGTGGGCCAGCAGAGATGCGCATCGGTAATAATGCACATGGCTCATCACTCTGGAAGCTAATCTATAGGTAATGTTGACATTTAAGTTCAAATTAGATGGAAAGTAATAAAATAACTTACATAAACTACGTGCTGTAGTACGCATTTGACTTGGTCTTGAAGCTCTATGAGAAATTTTAGACGGCAGCGCACACACTCCAGTTATCTTGAAATTTCAACCGGGAGGAAATTAATCCGACCAGCATATTCTTATCTTCATATCAGGTGTTTTGTTTGGAGTCATCAAGTAATTTATGGTAATGGAGTCATAGAAACCCAAATTTGACCTACAATGAGGAGGTAAATATGCATAAGCAATTAATTCAGACGCTAAAGGCCGTCTTCAGACTCACAATATCTGTTTGGACCCTGTATTAATGAATCACTGAATTCCCCATTTACATCTTTTTAATATCCTCATCTCTGAATCTTAAAGGGATAGTTCAGATTTTTCCATGATTCTGTTATAAGCAGTTAATATCTTGCCTGTTTAACTCTCCTTGCTGTGCCTGTGAAAGTCTGGACAGCATTATACTGATGGAAGCATTATTAGTTTAAATTGTTCAGCTAAGATAATAGCACCCTAGCTTGCTAGCCGTTATCATTCCATAGCTCTGAGGATTAATGACACCTTTCAAAAACAGGGAACTATTAAGAGTTTCATCAAATAGCAATAGCTTTGGAGACTGAAATTGTTTTATGAGATTAATTCTTCTGTTTTGGTCATGGCCGTTTTCAGGCTAGCTGTTAGCTTCATCTAATCTGAATTCATGCAAATGAAGACGCTTAAAGCTATTAACTACTCATAGCCTCTCAGTTAAACTCCACTTCATATATTCTGAACTACTCCTTTAAGAGGGCTCTCTTGAGAAGTGTCTTCTCTTGTTGTAATATGTGGAAATGTCCATGACTCTGTTATCTTTTAGATATACAGAGGAGGGGACCACAGTGTTCTGCGTTACAGTTCATCTTTCTCCTCTCCCTCGCAGATACACGATGCCCTCTGGCTGTTCATGTAAGGCCTGCAGCCCAGAGTCCACACTGTGTTGTAGAAGGCGTCTGCCATTGATTCACAAGCTGATGGAAGGAAAATACATGAATGATTTTTTTGTAACTCCTTCCTGGTGGTTATTTTAATAAACAAAACCAAAGGTTTTTTTTTTTTTTTTTGCAAAAATCTCACCTTGCACTTTGGACACAAACCCCAGACTCTTCTTCAGGTCAGAGCAGATGTCATGGAGGCACGAGCGAAACTTGGCATCGCAGTCGTACTTGTTCACACCACAAGTGTCGTAGCACACATCCAGCTGGTTGCAGCACCTTGTCATAGCAGGGATTCCCACGTCAAGCTGGTGTAAAAGAGTTAAATGTCAACTTGGTTCACCAGTGCACAAGGTTCTGTTGTGGTTACAAGAGGTTGTGCGAGAGTTTTTCATTGACTGATGGTGTCAAAAAAATCCTGTCATGTTTATTTTTGCCCCTCAATTTTAAAATGGTTCCATTTCATTTTCATTCTGCTTAATGTTCAATAAACTGAACAGATAATCCACGTTGTGTCATCAAAATGAAAACATTTAACTTTTTCTCCGACAAAGTTTTGAAATATGGTAACATTTCACTTATTGAAGTGATCAGAAGTCGGCAAGACTTGCTGAACGTTGCCTAATCCTGTAAGCATGGGAATAATCCCACAGCAATGCTTCAGCTGCGTCGTCAGCGTCCAGATCATAGGTGATGCTCTGACGGAAATGCTGATTGATTTTAGTGGTATCCGTGATGTTCTCTGTGTGAGAACTTGAAACCGTCTGCACCAAGTGGTCACGTAAAACAATCGTACAAGCTCAACGTACCTGCTCTTAAGTTGTTTACTTATGTGTATTAAATTTCCACCAAAAAAAACTTTGAAATTTTCTAGAAAAATTATGAAAGTTTCTGAGTTTCAAAAGTTTAAAATTTCCAACTTTTGAGACTCAGAAATGTCCATGTTTTTTCTGGAAAATGTCTGATATTAATCTAAAAAGTATTTAGCTTTTTCTCTCCAATTTTTGTCTTCACTCTTCATATTCTCACACACACACACACACACACACATATATATATATATATATATATATATATACACACACACACACACAATAGCCGTAATATGCCATCATATTGATTTAAATAAAATAAGTGACGGAAGGCCACCAGATTTTTCCGTCCCTTTTTACAAAAAAAAAAAACAATTGAAGGTGGAAAATACTCAGATAATTGTTGCTGATGGTGCTATGAGCAGGCCACCTACAGCAGCATTCACCTGGAAGCCCACCAGAGACGAGCTGCAGCCGTTGGGTTCTTGATGCTTGTAGCCGGGCCGAGGAAGTGGGAGTGCTCCTGTGGAAGAATAAGAATGAACACGGCTGTTCTGTGAAGGCCCCAGACGTTTGTTACAGATCTCTGTCAGGTGTCGTGCAACATCTGTTTGAGAACATCTGCAGCTGATCTTGTGTAGAGATGATTCTTGAAGACCTCAGAGATTTGTTAGACGACATTCATAATCAAACACCCCCCCAATCACAGAGCTACTGTAAATCTCTGCTGTCAGATGTGACGCAACTTCTGTGCACTGATTGCATAACAGAAAGGACCCACGCCCTTCAACAAATCCTTCTTAATTCAGGACAAAACATGTTTATGTATGATCAAAGTAAACCACAAGCACAGTTTTTGGGGATTCCTTAAATCTGCAGTGCTTTTGCTAAACATTTTTTGTTCCTCTGACGGCACCAAAGCTTATATGCAGTGAAAGTGCAAGATTCATCTTTACCATATCGGCAGCGATACTGACAGACACCGTTGTGTCCCCCAACCAGCTCCACCAGGGAGTCGAAGTATCCGTGCACTGTCTGGAAACTGTCCCTGATGGAGTTGAGGCTCCAGCTGCTTGCTTCTTCTTGTGCCAGGGGTTTATTGGAGGCCTTGTTTGTCTGGACTGGCCTGATCTCATTGGCCTCCTCTTCAGGTGGAGGTTGGTCCTGAGTAACGGCTTTCTTTGCAAACCCTTCCATAGCAGCAGAGGCTCCATCAGGCTTATCCTTGTCTGTTTCTGGCTCTTGGACTTGGTCTTGAGGTAGGTCTACTCCTGAGTTATCTGCTCCAAATATTTTGTCATCAAAAGCAGAATCTAAAGGGGCAGCTTGAGCGACAACAGTAGCAACTTCCCCGTCCTCTGAGGCTTCAGTCTGGAAGTACCCCAATGTGGCACACATTCCTGTAGACGCACAGAGGAGGAACAGGGCCGCAGTCCGGAGCAACATGTTCGTCAGCTGGCTGTAGTCTTCAGTCAGGTTTCAAACGAAGGAAGAGCTCAGACGGTGAGGGACATCCCAAAGCTTAGTTCTCACTGACTCTGTTAGCCTGAGTGCAGACTTTGACCTTTGATTAGGTTCTTGTCGACAGCAAGGCACTCTGTCATATCAGGGGTAAAAGTCCGAGCATATCAGCACATAGAAAGGTCGCTTAAATTCGGCTAATTCTCTCATTTTTACTCATTCTTAAACACGTCTTTGATCACTTTTACCACAGTTTTTAGTCACGAAGTTTTAAGTAGATTTTTACCATTTGAGTCACATGGAAACTGGAGAAAAATGCTCTTTGTGTTTCTTTTAATATCCCACCCACCCTGCCGTGACCTTTCTCAAGACATCACAAACCTCAAACTATCCTTACTGGTTTTGATAAAGGTCACAGTCTGACAACTCAGCACAGAATGTAAACAGAGGCAAGCATAAAATTATCATTTCCATTGGGAAAACAGGAAGTAGGTTGGTTTTATCTTTTCAAGAGCGGCTTTAAGTGTAACTAATAAAGAAACATAACAGAACTGAAATGAAGCTAGAAACTAATATACAGAACCGGAGCAAAGCCACTGAAAGTATTAGGCGACTGCTCAAATCTGTCCAGTATTGGACTTTTATCACGTTCTTCTGCTGCCCTCTTGTGTTTGTAAAGAAAATTAAACTCCTGCCACAAGGCACATCTGTCACTTGTTCACTCACACATTTCCATGCAGATTATATCGGTGAAAATGCACCAATATTCAGGTTTGTTTACTCCATGTTTTTATTGTGTAATTTGCTGATAACACTGACAAACGTGTCTGCTTCAGCTATTCAAATAACATGGAAAGTGCCAAATGTTTAATACTAAAACTTACGTGAAGAACATCAAAGTAGGACATAAAAGCAAAAACAGCTCTGCAGTCACATCCCTAGGATGTTTCCACATTTTGACATATCTTAAAATAGATTTAATGTATTTTATTCTAATTTCCCATGATGCACCAGCACCAAGAAGTGTGTAATTTTTGGTGCTGGTGCAAAAGATAGGTTTATTGTTTCGTTCTGTTACAGAACGAAAGATGCTGATGACTGAAGCTATTCGCCGTTTGTTTGGAGATCCCTTTCTATCTCTTTCCACAGCATCCTGGGGGGGAACACAAGGAAGAAGATGATCATAAAGAAAAGAAACAAACCAGAAACATGACACACGTATGGAATATGCCACATACCGTCTGACGACCTCTATTGGCTTCTCTCTGTCCAACACCAAAGTGATGTTGTTCTGTAGATCCTTAAAATAAAGGGACATGTCACAGAGTGAAGCATCCTGCTGTATCTAATAATACTTAAATTTATAGTCAGAGAAAAGTAAAATACTAAAAGCTGTCCTGCCTTGCTAAGGGTCCTCAGACGGTCATTTGAAACTATCAGATTTATTGTTTCTGCCTGGAAACACACAACATGCTCAGTTGTGCTAATCAAGAGGTTTTAGAGAAGGACACGGTGGATCTTTTTATCTTTTAGGACCTGTAGAGCTTTGAGTTTTCGTTCAGTGGCCGCAATCGCAACAGCACATGCCATCCTTTCATGGATCTCCTCCTCTAAATGTTGGATCTCCTCCAACACGTTCAGAACCTGAAGTTTCCTGACCTGGACGGTGTTGCTGTCGTCGATGGGCATCCCACTGTCCTCTTTTCTGGACAGGGATGTCTCTGCCCACACACAGAAGGGGCAACATGCGTCAATGCAAAACAGGGAATAATAACAGGTCTGTGCTTGAACACATGCACCACTACAGGTGGTCTGAATGCAGTGCTTTGTCAGTGATACTCTCTCTTTACATGTGTCAATACAATAAAATGAAGGGAAAATTTTTGGCGTGTGAGAATCTGATAAAATGCATGTTGAAAATAACCGTGTGCACTTCCTGCATGCTCTGCAGGAGACTATATAATACAGCATATTTTTACATGTGGTTTACAAATGATGATGCATGCAAATGTTGCTATCAGACTCACTCCTTCTGCTACTGCATTCATCTGGAAAGTTCTTTAGCTCATCTTGAGCTCTGAAAAAAAAAGAAGAGAGAATAGAAAGCGTTAAACTAGAAATTATTTTTCAGGTCTTCTGTTATTAAGTAAATCACTGCAGTACCGTTTATTGTCCCTGAGAGCAATTTTGGCCTCTTCTTCCAGACTGCAAACCCCTTTTTCTGCACCCTCCACTTCCTTATCACTGACTATAAAATAATCGATATCGCTGACAAATGGCTGCAGCGGCTGCAATGCAACAGACACATCGACAAATAAAGCAAGTCAAAGGACAACTGGAAGAAATACAGACCCTTCCATTCATACGCATCCAACTTGTTCAGGTCTGTCACAGGAATACTTTTGCAGGGTATTGTACTTTCATCGAGCAGTTTTTCCATCATCTTAACTTCTTTTCCCTCCATACTTCAGAAATACAAATATATTTTTCATTAACTTTGAAACTGCCTGACCAAGAAAAAAATGTGTTTTGATTTATTTATGTTGTTGTAAAAGAAACATGTGTAGCATGTAATTTTGGACATTTTCTGCGTTTATATTTACCACGTTATCTTGTGAGGAATGGGTCTCCATCATGTGATTGATGTATAAATCATATTCAGTCTGGAAGAAAAAAAACATTTTACTTAATAATCACACTTAATTTGTCCAAATATGATGATTTTGTCAGCTGTAAGCAGAAAATACCAAACAGTTAGATTTACCAAAATTTGTTAAATGCCAGAATATTTGGGAATAATGTTTTTTTTTTATTTATTTTTTTTTATTTATTTATTTTTACATTTTTCTCTAATTCCAAAGTTTGCATATATTTGATCAGTAACTGGGATAACTGCCTTTTAAACTATCTTACAAATTTTCTGGCAATCAAATCAATAAACGCTAAAGCTAAAGTTTATAGCAGAAAACCAACCACTTCTGATAAGAAGAGTCATCTAATATCTAGCTGACCAAATATTAGTGCCTGTGTTTTTATCTGAGCTTGTATTTGTATTTTGACCCTGGCTGGATCGTCGGAGAACGTTTTCATCCAGCTCTTGTCATCCATCCGTCAGCCTTGACACTAAATGAAACAATCGCTTCCATTGGAACAGCAACATTAAAATGCAGAGTTGTGCAACGCTGTCATGTGGAAAAAGAAACTTCCATGAAATGATACGTTTCCATGTGAATGAGCAGCGACTGAGCGGCTGCCCTCAGAAGTCCTGCTCCCTGACACATGAAGACCAGGTTCCGGTGGTTGCTCTACTTGCGCTCGCTACACGGGGGATTCACTCTCTCTTGGCTCGGATACATCTGACAGCACATGCTAAAAATGTGCAAGTGGGTACAGAGGAAATGGAAAAACCTTGATTTCCCTCAGGATGCGTCCAAATACTGGCAAGTCTTCACATACATCATCAAAGACGTCACTGAACACCGCAAGGCGGTCTCTGCTGGGCCAACTCAGTCCTGACAACTTCTTCAACTCCTGAGTAAGACAGGAACACATACACACAAACACACAAAGCTTTAGCAAATAAAAGTGTGTGTCTGCGCCTGGTTTCCTAATGTCATGCTTTTGGTGACTGTTTTCACCTTTCGCAGTTTCCTCTCGTACATTTTAGCATCAACTCCCACCCTGTCGGCAGTGGGAGCCGTCTCTTCCCTTGTGCCTGCATGTGACGAATAATCTCTGGCCTGATCTTGTTGTGACCTCAAGACCTCGGAGTCTACAAAAGCAGCGCCGGAGGTGTTCTCTTTTTTCCTCGCAGAGCCCAGCGACTGTGCCTCTCTTTCCTCTAGACTCTCTTCTTGGCCCGGGGAGTCAGTCAGGATATCTGCTTCCCGAGGAGCCTCAGCAGCAGGCTGCGCTCCTTGGACATCACTCCCCAAATGCTGATCTTTCTGTTCAGAGCTGTTGGACATGGCTGTGAGGGTAAACACATTGTAAAGACACAGAAGTAAAAGCATCTGATGTATAGATTTTACCTGAGGAATACTACATTTTCAGTTGCAGAGAGATTCAGTTGAAACTAACTCCAGTACTAATACTTAAGGGATTCCCAACTTTCATTTAAGAAACTAAATCAAGTTAAATAAGAAGCAACCTAATTGGCTTTTACCATGGAAGAATAAATATCTAAAAAATGTCCTGTAGCAAAAAGTATTTGCATATTTCTTCTGTTTATTTATTTATTTTTTTTGGTGATTTGTAAATATTTCAAATTATCAAACAAATGTCAATACAAAGCTATAATGTGCAGTTTTCAAATGATTATGTAACTTATTCAGGGACAAAAATAATCCAAACCATAATGACGGGGAATTATTTTTCTTCATCACTGAGGAATTTTGTTCACCTCTTCTTTGCAGAATTGCTTTAATTCAGACACATTTGTGAGCTTAAAAAAAAAACAATTATAACCTATCATATTTAAGTATAGATTTTGACAAGACATTTAAAATCTTAATATGGTGTGAAGCTACGCTTTGGATCATATTTTACCTTAAAAATCTGACATGGAAGCTCTTTCTCCCTAATCTCTTTATAATATTTAGACCATAAACATTGAGCTTAACTGAAGCAAGTGTTGTCTGCTTTGTTTTAGATTTTATCATGTGACCTTTGGGATGAGTCGACCGTAGACCCTTGGAACTATTATTTTCAACCGAAAACTCCTGGGAAAGTTCACAACTGTTCCAAGTTTTCTCCATATGTGGATAATGTCTCTCACTGTGGTTCACTGGAGTCCCAAAGCCTTGTTAGAAATTGTTTTGACATTCTTTTCAGCCCAATAGATGTGAACGACGTTGTTTTTAATCTGTATATGAATTTCATGACATAATCCTTTGCTTTTTGAAACCCTTTAGTGAAGTTCATGTTGCAGGGAGACAGGTGTGGGTTTGTCTTGAAAATTTTAATTCAGCAATCCAAAATAAATAAATAGAGTCAATTCAAGATTGGACCCGATGTGCAGCTTCTTTTCAACACAAGTATAGTTTGTTTTTAAGCTAGATAATTTAGTGACTTTTTACATTTGCTTAGATTATCTTTGCTTGATTTTTTTTTTAAATTTGAAACTTTTAAGAGGAAAAAAAGCAGAAGCACATTTTTTTTTCATAGTTATACAAATCACTAAAGAATATGTTCAATATAACACGTTTTCCAGATAAATATAACAACGTGCTTCTCAATAAAGCACAAACAATTCAGTAGAGCATCAAAAAGACTAGAAAATTTCTGAAGAAATTTAAACGGGACCTGCCAAAGTGTGCCCGTCGGTTGGAACCCAGCGTTCTGATGCTACAAATTAGCATCAATGCTAAAGTAAGCTACAATGTACTCAATAGCATGTGGAGAGTCAAAAGTATGTTGAGCAACATGGACTTATGCCATTCAGTATGTTGAAATTAGTGTACAAGTTAAAATGAGCCAAATAGATAACATTAGCCTAAATGCTGTCAGTAACATGTGGGGCATCACTAGCATGTTGCCTTACATTGACTTACTTCATTCAGTATACTAAGCGTGGCTAATAAATAAGAAAAAAATTTTTTAGGGAAAAGACATTAACTGTGACGGAAGAATAATAAATACATATATAAAGAGACATTCTATCAGGTGTAGAACAACAAAGGCAGTCGCTGCCCTTCCTTATGTAATGCTATGGCAGGCCCCAATTAATGTTTTTAAGTAAATAAAAGAACATTTCTAGTTGTACCCTCGTCCAGGAATCGACTGGAAACAAAAAAACTTCAGCTTCAACGCCAGCAGTCTGTGATTTACAACGGTTCCCTTGGCAACCAAAGTACGTCATACCCGCGTTGCGTTCACTGTCTGGATAATCGTCGTACTGGGGAGCTTTTTTAGAAGCTCCGTTTAATTAGTTTTATCCCTCTCCTGAGGATAAAACTACACCTGAAAACTGAAAGATATACTTCATCTACTGAATTTTAGGATGAAATTACATTGTCCCAGTTAAATAACATCCAAACACTCAGTCATCATTCCCAAATGAAGCGGTGTTAACATACTGCACTATGGTTAATAGTATGATTTAAGAAATGTGCAGGCCAACATTGTACACTAATTTAAATCCCAGGTGTTACAGGTTTATAAATTGCTGTGTCTGAGCGTTATTAATTTAGTCATGGGCCAGCAGTAGCGGAGCTGTCTAGACCACCAGAATACCAGATGTATTCTCTATAATCACCTAAACACAGAAGCTGTGAACTTCAACAACTGTCCTCTATTCGTCCTTATTTTTCCTGTTAAATTACATTTCCTCCAAGCAGTTAAAATTCAATATTTACCAGACAAATTGTGTAAACTTATCTTACAGGAAAAAATTTGATTAAAATCTCCCAAATGCATTAAAATACCTTCTTAATTTGGTTATTTACGATAAGTGTATTTTTGTAAGTCTTACGGGTCACATAAAGTGGGGAGAAGGGGATGGAGGAAGAGGAGGAGAAAGAAAAGAGGCCTCAGGGCCTGGAGTGACCAGAATAGGAAAGCAGATGGCAAAGGCTGAACACAAAGAGACAGAGACATGTTCTGCTCCAGTGAAAAGCATCACACAGGGGGTTAGGGTTTTCTGAATCTTTCTATCATCTAATATCTTTTAGTGTATATAAACCATTAAAAAGTAAAGTTAAGATCAAAGACATTTTGCGTTGGAACTGGAAAATCCTGATTAAAAATAACAAATCTTCCTGTAATAAACATGTCATTTCGAATTGTATTTTTGGATTTATTAATAGCTGATTTGGCCTCACAGAGTACTGACACAAAACTATGAGGTCTAATTTAAAACAAAATGTAAAAAAACAAAACAAAGCATTAGATAAACTAAAATGCTGACCTAAGAAACTTGTTGAGCCTGCAGTTGTTCAGGTTTAGCTAACCATAATTAAGACTCTCCTCCCAACCCTCTTCATAACCTTATTGAAACTCTCCACCCTAATTTCACCCCCTTATTCACTCCTCCTTCCAAAACCTCCTTATAACCCTCCCTACAATCCAGACCCTCTTTGTAATCCTCCTTTCAACCATAATTCAGACTCTCCTTGTCCTTGTAACGTGCCTTGCAACCCTAATTCCAATCCTAATTCAGACCCCTTCATACACTAACTCCAACTTTAATTTGAACCCTAATTCACTCATTCCAAGACGTTCTTAGAATCCTCATTATAACCCTCCATACAAGCCTAATTATAACCCTCATTCAGACCTTCTTTCCAACAAAAAGCAGTCCCACAGCATAATGCCACTATGACTCAGATAGGGGTTCATATCTTCCCAGATATGTTCAGTGATGACCTCCTTTTACATATTTGCAAAACTTCCAACGTGTCTTCACACAAGATTTTTTTTTTTTGTGGCTTTCCTTTCACCAGTGTCTTAAGGACCAGATTTATAGAATACAAAAATTAAGACAGTCATGTTTTTATAAGTTTGCAGTTGTGCCTCATGCTTTTCTATTTTCAGATGCTCTTTTGATTGATTAGTAAAGCCTTAAATTGTACTGAAAAAGATTACATAAAACAGAGTGTTGGACCTCTTGAAAATAACGTCAGTTCATCCAGTCACAGCAAACAGAATACAACGAACAACCAAGATTAAATAGTCTTACACATTCTCTTAATTCACTGCTCAGTTATTAAATAAACTGTGCAGTGAGAAGAACATGAAGAGAAAAAAAAAGATCTGCAACAGAGAGACGTTTTTTTTTCCAAAGATGTATTTAATAAAAGTCATTTGGGCTACGGCTCTTACATTTACAGTTGAGACATTCCTCAGTTATTCTGGGTAACAGTAACATGTCTAGACTGTTTAATTTATCTTAATGTTTACTTTGTACAAAACAAAAAAGGCAAACATTATTCTTCTTTGTATAAAAAATATAAGTTAATTTAAATTTAAATCTAATTAAGAAAATAACAATAGTCATATAATAATAATAATAATAATAATAATAATAGTAATAATAATAATAAGGATGATGATAAAGATCATAAGCTAAACATAGTGCAGACAATGGGATATAACTGGTGCTGAAAAGGAGGAGGGACAGTGCAGTGACTTTATAATGTCTGATGGAGATGGAGTGATTAAAGGAGGAAGGCGTTCACACACACACGCACGCATACACACACACACGCAAACCTAGTAAGAAAGTGCACGACTGCCGTTCCATTTAGCACCATCAGAGCTTACATCTCTTCCTAGATTGTACACACTACTCACCTATTTCGGCAAATGAAAAGTCAGTATATATAAATATATATAACTTCAGGTAAGGTGCATGCTAATTGTTGCTCTTGGTTGAAGCTTACTGGAAGCAACTCTGAAAAGTAAGACAGTAGGATGGATCACGTGGAGGAAACTGATGGTGCATACGAACCCACGCAGCGACACCCAGGATCTGCAACCAATGAGGACATTCATCAAAATGATACATTCACCACACTCAGGGGGGGAGAGGGGGGGCTGCAGAACCAGTCGGACAACAACAAAACAAACACAAAAAAAAAAAACAACAAAAAAAAAACATGAAAGATTTGAGCAGACACTTGAGTCTGAAAAATGAATGAGGACAAAACGGTTTGTCTCTTGGAAGATCTTGGAAACTTTTTTAAGAATCCAAACGTATCTTCTAGTTTGATTTAGGAAAATTAGTTATTTCTCTCTACAGCCTGTGTGTCACACAGTGGCAAAAATTCAAACAACACTCATGAGTTACAATCCCAGAGACACAATTTAACTTCGTTGAAATCATAGGAAGCCTTTAATGGTGTTTTGTGATCGTTTGGTGTTATTCCTGCATGTCCATTTAAAAGAATAGAACGGTTGTTTATGTGCTTTCTGAGGTGAAATACAGTTGTGTTCAAAATAACAGCAGTACATTATCCCTTAATGAGATCTCTCCTTGTTTCTGGTAGAAATCATATTTCTACATGGCAAATAAGGCCGTAGTGGATGTAGGAGAGCAACAACATCAACAGACATGCATTGTGTTTGATGACATGTTCAAAATAAAATGAGTGTAAAGAAGTGTGATCACTCAAGAACTTCCAAAAATTAAGAACGACACAGTTTGATGAAAAAGTCAACAGGAGAAGGGAAAACAGAAAGGCACAGAAAATGACAAGCTGTGTGGCTAAAACGTTTTCTCAACTGTTTTAAAATTGAAACCAAAACAAGAAATATGGTTGAAAAAGGGGAAACTACCAGTCCAAGGCATCAAAGAAAAGCCAAAAAAGCCACGATTCATGAGCAAGCCGACTGATCAGCTCCAGTGTGACCTAAAAGGCCGTCCGTTACCCGTGAGAACAACTACAAGATGGCTACTGAGGCCATCTTGAGGCCAGAATTGCAGTCTGCCTGTAGTTGTAGCAATGGCAGCGGAGGAACAAAGTTGTCCAGTCCGTTTTGGTCACGCTTCCAAATATTGAATTAACATTTAAAAGCCGCTTCGTTCGGATCGGCCCTTCTCTCTCGCAGGTAAGAAGATAATTTGCAGGTAATTTCTGGTAAGCTTCATTGCATAGAACCGGCAAACGTTAGCAATTGGGTAAAATTTAAAGACGGATTCCACGCCTCCAGCCAGCTTTTACCAGGCTACTAATCTGCATATTACAAACATTTCAATCTATTGCAAAGACTACATTCAAATGAATAATCTCTATTTAATTTAGTATCTCTTTGACACAAATACCAGAATTTCATTTTTTTTTTTACAATTAGTTTGCAATTTAAATAAATCCAGGAGGTAAAAAGTCAACAAGACAATAACTCCAGAAGCAGTTCTAACTGGGCAGCATTTGGATTTCTAACCAACAGTCCAAAACCCGGGAACTTCATCTGATGGAAAACTCATTGAGTGACATCAAATGTGCAAAACTGAGGAATGCGGCCTGATTGGAGTACCTGCTCACAGGTGGTAGAAGTGGGTCGGCTCCATGCAACATACGCAGATGTGAAGGAGTTTTCAGAAACATTGGAAGCGCAGCTAAGTATCAGAAAAATCTAAACCTTTAAGCGTGTTCAATCTATAAAAGGATAATAGAGAAAATACTTTGTTTTAAAGGTTCTTCTTTCCGTCCGTTTCCGTAGACTGACTCTAAATTTGGTACGTTTTTCTGCATATTTTGATTCTAAATTAAATACACCATGTTCCCAATGAATTTGTATGTATGGAGGGGGAAAAAAGCTATTAAAAGAAATTTAGAGCGTCAGTCTCCTTTTTTTTTTTTTTAAACACACTGCTTTTACTTTGAACACAAGTGTAATTTATAATGCGGTAAAGGAGAAGGGAGTACAAATTACGGATTATGCAGTCTTGGCTTAAAATAAACGAGCAGGGTTTGGATCCTGGTGATCAGAAAGATGTTGGTGCAGCTGGTTCCTAAATGCTGAGGGGTGAGGAGCTGCAGGGACCACCTCACACTTTAAACAATGTGACTCTCTCATGACTGTTCACCAACGTCAACATCACAGTTCATCCATGTTTCTAGGGGGATCTCTGCAATCTCCACATAGAACAGGCTGTGTTTATTCAAGTACTGCAAAGGATATTTGCTAAAAAAGAAAAAAAAAAAAGTAATTGCAAACACATTCTAATGTCCGCCTTCTCAATAAGGTGTCGCTACACCAGACATCTGCTCTACACATTCCTTCTGTCTCTGGGAATAACTTGCTGAAGTAGTGCGCGTGCAATAAACTCAACACAGAAGGCAAACAGTACCATCTCAAAGGAGCCTGAACTGAAAAGCAAAATTCACATATCCTAGCCTGTTGAAGGTCTAGAGTAAGGCCTCTTCAAATACAAGACCATAACAGGAACAAGTTCAAATTAAGGAAAATGACAAGAAAAAGCCAAAAATAATAATAATTAAAACAATAACAAAAACCAAAAATAAAATACAGGAAATGACTCAAAGGCCGTTCTATCAAATAGTTTCCCAAGCTGAGAAGACGCAGGGTGATGGGCTGAGATCCCTCCCCGACCGATGTCTGTCAGTCTCTGGGATCGGTGAAACCGTCAGTGTGGACACCTCCGTCACCCGATGAGGTAACTGTGTGTTTTTCAAAAGTCAAGCCGCTTTCAGCGTGTCAAACTCCTGCAGACGCAGGCCGTGGTGCCTCCCCGTCTCCTCCACCCCGTCCCCGCTCCCCCTCGTGAAATGTCTAGGACCGTGGCGGGATTCACTTCGCATGTTTCTTTGTTGGGTCAGAGACCCCTTTGGTAGTCAGTTGTCCACCCTGACGGGTCCTGATTCACTGGGCCGGCTGGGCAGAACGTCCTCCTCCTCCCCCCGAACTATCTGTTCCCAATGATTCAGGTTCTCCCTGGAAACAAAAAGGGACCAGAGCAGAGAAAACACACTTTAGTCTGCTTTAGAAAACGATTAATACCCCTCCATCCATTTTACACTGTAATTCAATGTATTTTATCTGGATTTTTATGACAGAAACTAGCATATAATTGCAAGAGGATGCAATTTTATATATATAACAAAAATATTTTGGACAATCCTGATCATCCTCTTCATGAGGCTGTCATAGATAAACGGATCAGAGGCTTCTTCAAATTTGCTGTAATACAGGCTGCTACATAAGATCCTTCCTATCCACAGTCAAAATGTATCCAATAGAATACATTAAACTTAGTGGTTGAAAATTGAAAAGTTGTGGAAAAGTTTTAAGTATATGATTATTTAACTCAAATTAATACCTGTTAACAAAGCATGATCATCCACTACCATAATGCAAAAATAATCCTAAACGTTTGCTGAACTTCTTCAAATAGCGCTAGCACCTTTAGCACCACTGTAAATCATTAATCGTGAAAACTAGCGGATCCGTAATGAAGACGACCCCTCCATTAATCCATCCTAATGGACGCGTGTAAGAAGCGTCATGGCTGTATGCTGCCATCTTCCTCGGCCAGCCGGCCTGATGCAGTCTGCACGTCTTTGGCAGATCCCAGCATGAGCTGCAGGGCTCCGTGGGGTCTAGGCCCGCTGCCCACCCAGAGCCGGGTGCTGACGTACAGCCGGGGCTTACACATTACACTGCTCACTTTGTTTGCATTCCCCGCAGATCAAGGACACATTTTAAAACAGCAGCAGAAGGGCGAGCGAATGTGCAACTCGACCCTGTTTGAAAAGCAGTAATAACAGCCGTAAATACATTCTTTACGCGCTTATTGAACTTGAAGAGGAGAGCTGCAGCAGACAAGCCAGTGCATCACGGTGGGAGGAATGACAGCTTTTTTTTCCTTATGGGTATTAAAAAAAGTTGAGGCATTACGCTGAGATAAAGCAGCTGGCATTCTTAGAGTGCTCAGAATGTGCAGTTTTATAGTGCTCATACTCCTTAACAGCTTTAATTTATTGTGATGGATCAATTATCTCTAATCTCTCTCAGAAAGACAATATTGTTTAATGAAAGGTCCTGACTGCTGCTTTTTGAAATTCTTTCATTCCTAAATATAGCTCATTCCATCAAAAGTAGCTCATAAACCCCCCCAAAAAAAACAAAAGAAAAACTTACTTGCAGGCATTTAGGAGTGGACTAGATGGAGGGAAAAGCTCTGAAAGTGTCGTGTAGCATGGAATTGCCACACTGTTGTAGAATCCCACCTTCGAAACGAAAGAGAAAAGTAAAAAGCAACTTATTTGTTGCTTTTGTACAATGAGCTTCAGGAATAGTTTGATGACTTTATGCCAAGCAACAAGTTACTCTGTCATATCTGCATTGTTGAACCTACTTATAAAGAAGAAAAGAGAAACTGAATCCATGGCTAAATCTGAAAACTTAATAAATGATTCAGCAATTAAACAAAAATGGTTTTTCCTCAGAAATATTAAAACGTCTTGTGCCCTTCTTTTGGAGGTGAGCAAAACTTACAAGGCTATTTATGTCTCGTAAAGAAGTAAATAAGATATGCTGTAATTAATTTGGGTTTTCATTTGAACAAATGCATGTGGATTTATTTTACTGAGGTACAGACAAATTCCTCTTTCTCTGAAGATGAATGTTTATTTTTTGATTGTTAATGTTTACGCCTTACTGGTTAGAAAGATTTTATTATTTGACTCTGAATTAGTTGATCATTAATGTGAATATAGCAGAAACAGTAGATCTAAACTTGCGTATTTAGTGTGCAAATGAGGAAAATTAAGCATTAAATGGGTACAATTCTGACCACTAGATGGCGACAAAGTGCTTCTGACATTATAACAAGTACGTGTCAAATATGTTTCAACAGGCATTAGGGGGAACAATAGGCCTCCATGCTTCTCTGTGGTTTTTACAATGGAGTATCAGAGCAATAGTAATAAAAAATAAAATTATGAGAATAAAGTCATAATAATATGAGAATACAGGATTACTCTCTGATTTAACTTAGGTTCAAAATTAATTGAGCAAGCCAATAGTGGAGGTTCTTCAAAAATGTATTTTTGAATATTATGGTGAATGACAGTACGCATACTGCCATCATTTGACACAAAGATTTGTAAAGAATCTGCCATTTGTGTTGTTAGTGACTACAGCTATCTGTTCTGAAACATCTCAGTCTGGGAAGTTTTGTCCAAAAATATTCAGTTTAAAAGTTTTAAAGTTCTATTTATTTTTCAAATTGTCCCTTTAATGCCAACAAAAACCCAAATTCAAATATGGTCTGCAACTATTTTCTTAAAATAGTATGTTAATCCTGTTCCGCCTCTGCCATTTGTGCTTCCCTCTCTCCGCAGTCTTATGTTTACAGACTAAGTTCCCACCAGAGCATGCATGTCTCTTCTCTGTGTGTGTGTGTGTGTGAGTGTGTGGCGTACAGCACACATATATTCTGTGCTGGTCTTACTTGGCCCTGGGGAACCTCGTCCTTCTTGTCTCTGTCCATCATAGGGATCGGCTGAATTCCGATCTTCTTCATTTCATCTCCCTGCAGAGGAACAAAACAACAAGATACCTTTTATTTTGTGCATACTGCGGTAAACCTCCTGACCACCTGACAGTTCTATTTTGGGTGATTGGGGTTGTAGGACATGCAAAGTTGCAGCACTATTTACAAGCAAGAATAGAGGCCTGACTGTTAAAACTGGAGGCATGATCGTGACACTGAAACTTTTTGAGCTCAAACAGTATCCCACTGTACCTCAGCCCAGAACTCAGCATAGATGTCGTTAGCTGTGAGTCGTGTGACTTGCCACCGCTTGGTAACAGAACACAGGTCACATGCTGTCATCATCAGACCAATCACACGGTCCCTGGAGGGGAGCAGAGCCTTGTTATATCCATGCAGACGGAAACGAAAGCGGCTTTTAAGGACACTCTTTCTGGGACTGGCATCCTGACCTGTGCGAATGGTTGTTCAGGTCCAAGCCGCCGGTGGTCAGGAGCTCCGTCAGCTGCTGGTGGTTGTTGAAGTAGAGGGCGAGGTCGGTAGCGATGATGGCCTTCCGGATGATCTCCAGCACCTGCTCATACTCGCTGGAATTCAGGTTGGAGAAAATATTGTGCCCTTCCAGCTATGAAAAACAAAGAGATCAATAAAAAAGCAAAAGCTCCACTTATGAGGCGTTCAGCTCAGCTACACTGCAACACGTTTTAATCACAGGTTCATCTAAGCCCCATCCAGTGGATCATTGAGCGCTAAGAATGAAGATCTTGGTAATGGACTTTAAATCACATTTTTATCAAATCAGCTGATCCAAAAAGAAAAAAAAGACAAGAGAAACTTGGGAGAAATGCCAAATTGATAATCAGTATGATCAAAGAGTTGCCTCAACCCTTCAAAGTGATTCAACCAAAGAAAATAAGTGAAAGGTCAAAGGTTATGGATGCAAACGTGAAATGATCTTTGCTCTTTGATCCAGTATGAGATCATCTCTTTTGTAGTACCACAACCAAACAGCAATCTCCAAGATGTGCAAAAAGTTGAAATGTCCCCGTTAGAATTTTGATGCTTATTTCTGAGCTCTTGTTTTTTTTTTTTTTGCTCTGTCTTTTCGTCTTGAGGACCTTTATATAAAAAGACACAGAAAATACTTTTTTCTCCCAGACTTTTTGGCAAGATGTGATTATGCCAATGTGACAAAAAATAATTCTGGATTTATAGCATTTCATATTAGCTTTTAGCATGGTTAGCATTACTAAAACACCTATGTCTGATGTTTGTCTATATTCTTCCCTTAAAGACCGTGGATCCTTACCTTAACTTTGTGACTCAGATTTCCAAAAAGCTGTCAACATTTTGAAATCAAACATGCTCCATAACAGACATGTTGAAAGCTCAAAAGGAAAAAAAAAAAACAAAAACATAGCAACTTTGATGTACTGTGTGGTCTGCCACTATTTTCTTTTTTTTTTTTTTTTTCTCTCACAGAATTTAACCAGGTGAAGCTACAATGGGTTTTGTCTAGAAAATATTTATAGACACAGAAGGTTTGTTTTCATCTTGGATGCAAATGTACAGTGTATATTCGTATGTACAGTTTGGACTTAATTACTGCTGTTTTGAGTCTGTATGCTCCAGTTAGTGATTAACCAATTACTAAATTAATTGAGAATTATTTTATAATCAATTCATCACGATAAATCTGATTAACTGCTTCAGCCAAAATCATTTCATATAAATTCTGATTATAATAAACTGAGAGATCTTAGTTACAGTGCACCGAGCGTATCGTAGAGGAGCTCTACCTGCAGGATGGAGACAGTCTGGGAGAAGTGGTGCTGCTCCATGGTGGAGGTGGAGTACAGAGCAGCCAGTGGATGGTCAAACTTCTGCAGGTATGTGTTGCTGTAACCTCGATGGTCCAGGTCGTGACACAGACAGGCTACCAACAAACCCTTCTTCTGCAAAAGAAGGAGGCTCATTGGCAAGAAACGAAAGCGGCTAAAATTGAGAATTAATCTTAATTGTTGGCTTTCTTATAAGCCAAGCGAGACGCAAACCTCTAGCTCTGTGAAGATCCCCGTGGATTTTTGCAGGATGGCGAACATGCAGTGCGCCACTGTGACCGCGTGCTTCCAGTTGTGGTAGGGCACACGGCGGTAGTTTTTCCGTACCGACATGGTGAATCTGCAGAGCTTCTCCAGCTCAAAGCTGAACACACATAGGAAATAAAAAAAGAAAAGATTACCCAGAGAATTAGAGACTAACAACGTCCTTCCTTCTGTGGCAGTACCTGGACTTTCCACAGGAGCTGTGAACCATGTAGATGAAGACGGCCGGCCAGATCTCCTCAAAGGGACTGATGTCAAACTGGAACCTGGAGGAAGACGTAACATGAGCAGCATGTGAACTCTCATCATTTTGTTCACAAACATCTGGCTTACACACAGAATCAGGTTTTCATCCAGTGGCTTGCAAAATATTTCGTTTTCACACTGTCACATTTCAACCACAAACTTTAATGTATGCTACTGGGGATTCATATGACAGACCGGCACAAAGTAACCAAAAATTATGAAGCGGAAGTAATAAAAATCTGAAAAGTGTAGCATGGAGTTTTCCTAAGCCCCCCTTACTCCGACGTTCCTGAAAAAAAAAAAACATACAGTGCAATGCTTTCAGAAGTCCAGCTGTTCAAACGGTTATCTGAAAATGTAAAGAGTCTGGTACAATATTTCTTTGTGTCCTACTTGGTCGTCCATCTAAACTAGGACTCTGCAACCTTCAACTCCAGAGCTGCAAGTGATCTAAACTGACATGCTGGATAAAGAAGACTATTCATCAAAGAAACACTTAACAGGCCTTCTGGAGAACCTGAAGGGAGTCGTGCTATATTGTGAAATACAGTGGTGGCAGCATCATGCTGTGAGGGTGTTTTCTTAAAGCAGAGACAGGGAAGCTTGTCAGAGATAGAAATAAATGCAGGGCAATCCTAGAAGAATAAAATGTTTAACAATCTGGCAAGACCTGAACATTTCCGTTCACATTCACTCTGGCCAAACTTGAGCTGTTTGCAAATATTTCCATTTCTTGATGTGCAAAGCTGCTAATGCATGCCACCCTCTTCAGATATTTATCTGTAAAAGTATTTGAAATCCTTTCCCTTCCATTTCACAATAACTCGCTACTTGATTTTGCATCCCATAAACTCCAAATAAAACAGCAAAAAGCGTGGCTGCAACGTGAAAACGCTCCTTAAGGTTTGAATGGCGTGAACACTTTTATTCACTCACGTTTCAATTTCTTTGTAAATGGGTTCAGGAAGGTTGAGCTGGCTGAGGGTCTTCCACTCCTCTGACGTGCAGATGCTGTGATAGGACAGCTTTTCCATCGTCACTCTGTAGATGCATTCAGAGTGCCGGATCCTGTGGTACATCTGGAGAGAGACAGCGGCGAGACCGCAGAGCGGGAATCACTCTTTAAAATGTCAACACACACGCTGAACACTCGAGAGCAGTAAATGACACAGAAACCCTGAGCATGATGTGAAACTCTTCATGCGTCACTGCTGTAATTTCACTAAAAGAGGGCTTTTTCCCCCGGCCTCCCTCAACATCTGGTTTGTGTCCCTGTCCCCCCGCGCAGACAAACGGGCAGTGGAAGCGGCCAGGTACAGGCGCCCAGGCCCCGCGTAAATCACCGCGGATCAGGAGCCGGCCAAAGTTACGTTTCCTAGAGACGTGGGGCATAAATCACAGCCAAACATAAATCCTGTCACTGGACGGATGCGAGAGAGCGGTCGTCTTAAAATATTAACATCCCGCATCAATTTTAAAACCAGCTTTGTGACGCCGCTCCCTGCGTAAGCATGTCGCACGGAGCCGACAGCGACCCAGGTCCCGCGGTGAGCTGACGCTTTGACAGACAGACCACACAATGCAGTGGCTGGGAGTTTAGCGTTGTTCAGAGAGATAATCGTCACTTTTTATCCATATTTCGAGGTAATGGACACTACAAATAGAAACTGCAGTCTGGATTGTGGAGGGAAATTACAATTGCACAGTAGCACGTAAGCTGCAACAAACATGAAGAGTGGAGAACGCTGAGGGTCAGCTGACAATCACCACCGATCTGGACTGTCACAGATTATTGTACCGCTTGTCATTTATTGTGAAAAATTTCTCATCATGATACGAATTCTCTTTTATCATCGTCACGATAAATTTTAATTAATGATGTTAAAGAAAAAACTAAACTAGCAGTATTATCAGAAATGTTTTTACTATTTTCCCCACTATTGTTAAACAAATAGTGGGCAATCAGTAAATTTAAAATTATTATTAAATAAAGTTGCTGTGTCCAGTTTAGTTATATAAATCTCACTTTTTAAATATGTGGCATCCTGAAAAATGGGAATATTTTTCGAGAACGATATTTGTGTTTGCTGTGCCATGCATTTACAGTCATACAGTTACCTACAAAATGAAGTATTAAATAGTTTGGGGGTTTTTTTTACCTTAATTTTTATCGTTATCACAATAGTACCACAAAATATTGCCATAAAATTTTAAGTCCATATCTCCCACCCCTTTAAGAGATTTTTAGGTATTTCATCAAAAACATTTAAGCTTGTGTGGGATACTCACATTTGCACAGTGTAAGGCCAGAGCACAAAAGACGGCAAACATCTTAAAGTTGTTCTCATCGGTTTTAGTGAAGGCACTTCCGCTTAGCTTGTTCACCATCTGCACCACGCCGATAACAGTCCCCCTGCTCACAATGGGCATGCACAGGATGTTCCGCGTGGTGTAGCCAGTTTTGAGGTCTACCTCTCTACCGGAGAGCAAATGCACAGAGAGAAGGCATCAGTTTGACCTTTAACTCCATGTTGCTTACAGGTTTTAGACAAGTGGGTTTTCTTTGTGACTCTAACACATTCCAACTAGTTAGAATACAATAACTTAATGATATTTAAACAATGAGACAATAAAGAGAGCAGTGATTTACCGGTTGAACCGTGGGTCTGCATAGGCATCTGGGATATTTAAGACTTCCCCTGTCCGAGCTACTTGGCCAGCTATTCCTTTGTCTATGGAAAACCTGCAGAGGCACGAGATGGGAGAGAGGAAGCATTTATTGGATAAACATTATGTTAAAGAGCTATATATGAACAAATGTGATGATATTCTACAGTAAAGTCAGGTATTATCTGAATGCAGTATTGATATATTCAATATATTTTACAGAGATTTTATGTGACAATTATTTTTGTTAAATCCAATATGGCCGACAGACAGAAAAGCATGCCAACCGACCCGGTCCCTCCTTCTACTGTAGACATCAGACATCAGATAACCCCTAAAGAACAATACTACTGATGTCTTTTTCAAATAATTACTTTGTATTTGGAGAACATTACAGTTGATCACCTAAAAATATATATATATTTTTATTTTTTGCAAATTTTTTTTCCTACCTTTTTTTATGCCTTAAGAAAATAAAAAAAGGAAATAAATCCTGACACAAAGGATCTTAATTCATGCATGAAAGGGTTAAGGTTGGATTTAATATTTTAATTTTGACCAGACCATTAATCACACCAAAAGGACATTAAAGTTTGTGGTTGTGGTGTTAATATTTTTACAATACTGCAAAAACACAAAACCTTGTCTGGTGTTTTTGGCCTAGTTTCTAGTTTAAATATCTTACTGCACTTTAAATAACTCAACACTAACATGTAAGTTACTTTCAACAAGGTGTGGGAGTTGTTTTAAGTCAATAATTAATTTATCAATACTTCCTGATGGAAAAAAAAAATACTAGTTTTAAGTGAAATAATCTGCCAGTGGAACAAGTGGAACATTTTATAACTTATGAGAAAAATGCTTAGTAAGATTTTGTGTTTTTGCAGTGTGTTGGTCAAAAACACAATCACCCCACAAACACATTAATCTTTGTGGTTGTAATGTTAATATTTATGAAGTGACTTTTGCTTTTACCACAAAACATTAGTGATTTAAGTGCAGGAATCTGTCTTTCAACATATCTAAAACATAAAAATACAAATCTGAAAACCACTTCAGAGTTAAGAGTATAGAATGAAAAGGTTATAAACCTTATTTCTTTTGTTTTCCTAAACACAGGTTTGCCTTCCTTCTCCTCCCCGATGTCGAACAGGTCAGAGTACAGTTCTTTGTTGCTGTGATCTACCTGGAAGAGCGCACATCTGTCTGCATTCACCAGGTTTTTTGCATATATCTGTAAAGCAAAAGAAGGGGCGCATCATTTTACAGATGGTTAAACCAACAAGGAATCATCAGTTTAGTTTTAGTGACTAACACACTACTGGTTTAATCTTTGTTGGCAGAAATTAAACAAACTGTTTATTCAAAGTTGATCATTTTACAGTTTCAATCTGATGACACCCAAGCAACAATTTCAGCCAGATGAGGCGTTAGAGGAAGAACTCCCCTCAAAATAATCATATTTTATTGGTTATAAATATTTTTACAGAGTCAATTTCCCTAATATAGATGTAAAGAAAAACTGATAAAGCATAAGTCAGACTCACCATAATATGTTCAAGTAGAGAATCTATTGCCACAATGTTATCAAAGTATGTTCTGTGCAAAAAGGAAACAACACATTGAGATGTTTTAACAATCAGAAAGCTCTGCTGACTTTCACATTAAAATTGTAAACGCTACAATCCAGCCTTAAGCTAATCCACATTTTGTTGTGTTGTAGCCACACATTTCAGAGCTTTTTATTAGGATTTTACGTGACACACCAACATAAGGTTGGTGTATTAGTGCAACAAATAAATGCACACCACTTAGATTTTTTTATTTAAATTTGCAAAGACAAAATTATTTTTTACCGCCATGATTGACTTTGTGTTGGCCTGTCACATAAAAATCCACCAAACATACACAAGTTATACAAGTTTGTGGTTGTAATGTAACAAAATGTGGAAAAGCTTCAGGAGTATTAATATGTTTGCAGTGCACTATGAGCTTGTTAAAATATAATTATTACTCCTACTGCGAGAACACAATGTTTATTTAGGACTTGTGTTGTCGTGAATGCAGTTAAATCGCTGCCACACATGAAAGCATTTCCAAATTTTAGGATCATGGTGTAAAAACAAACTTCACAGGTTTTCACCAGCTTTCATTGAGAGTTACAGAAGCAGATCTCAGTGCAGCTCTTACTTTGACACATCTAGTAGGAAGTCATTAAGCTCAGTCTGTTTGGCAAGGCCTCTGCACATCTAATAAAGAAAAATAGGTCAGGATCAGACACACAGATGTATGAAGAACTTTTTCTTTTCTTTTCTCAACACATCCAGCACGTTCTGTAAGCGAAGTGGTTCACTGTCTACAAACAGGCTCGCGGGCCGTCTTCTCGTGTCTGTAACAACGGCGCGTGTCGGCAGCAAGCAGCGCTTCGGCGCTAACCGAGGCTCAGAGGTCCACTGTGGCCAGAGCTGCAGTGGGACGCTGCTCCTCTGGGGTACTATGTTATCTTTTTCATAAAACATAATGACGTCTCAGGGGAGATGTTTGTTGAACGCATGGTCTTGTTGATTGGACTGGGCACACTGACAACCCGGTTCCTGTACACAGTGGATTTCCCCAGTGCAGAACCAGAACAAACAATGTCATCCAGAAGCATAATAAACGGTAGGTTACACCTTGTTGCCAGAGGCTCAGGAGGAGAACTGCAGCACATCTGTTAGAGGGGGCAAGCTCAAATTCAGATCAGGTCTGTATGCAGGCATGCCTACCTGTACTTGATGAATGGCAACAGATGCCCAAGCTAAATTTGCTGTTGCAACCTGCAAAAAAAAAAGAAAAAAAAAAAAGAAAAAAAAGAAGGTAAACTTAGTTTTAAAGTTCTGGAGACAGAAAATCAATAAATTCAAGCCACCTATACACATTTTGACAGTTTTTTAAAAGAGTCACAGTCAAGCTAGTTCTCTCACAAATTCAGTGCAGCTCTACATACTCAGCTAAAATCCTACAAAAAAGCGTCACATCCTTGCTGTTCTGGTTTCTGCTTACAGAGCTTTAATGTTTCGCAGATTTATTTGGAAAAACAAACAAACTGCATGCAACCTGTGCAGCTGCAAAGGTAGTGGAAAAAGGTACTCCCATCAGGATGTGGTGTAAATGAGTCTCTGCTTCATTGTGAGAGCTATAAAACCAACAGGATGAAGTGGCAAGAAGTCAAATCGAACTCAAACATGTTAATCTAGCCTGCATGGGTATAAGATTTGTGTCCATTTTCAACATATATGATTCTTTTTTATTACCTTTTATTACATTAAAAACATTTTAACTTTCTAAAAATCTTAAAACTTTCAGCAACAGCTTGGATATTAAAAGTTACAGCTGTGAAACACAATAAAGCATTCTAATCATCCCAAAGTTATAAATATTTGCAATAGATGTCTAGTGAAAGCTGTCAGTATTTAAAATAGCGCAGCGTTTTTATGTTGCTCTTGGCTTCAGCCCTTTTCTACTAGGATCTTGGGCACATTTCAAGTCATCCTGCTTCAGCCTTATTTAAAAAGTTGCAGGTGTGCTTGTTCTGATTTGGGCTGACCTCCTGGTGTCTTAGGTTGAAAGGCTCCCTGCCCCAGTGCCGATGCAGCTCCAGGATGGCGATGAGGTCCCCAATGGCAGTGAGGACGGGGAGACACAGGACAGAGTGAACATGGATCCCTGAGTCCTGCCCTGTGCCGTCTGGAAATCGCTCGTCCTGCAAACGCAGAGAGACCCGTCCAAACGTCTACCCAACTAGACTGCATGTGTGTTATAACAGTGCATCATAGGAAAGCCTACAGCCATGCACAAAAATGTGACTTGCATTGTGCATTCAACTGTTTGGGTTGTTTGATTGACTTGTTTGCTGAGATTTGTTTAGACTGGTGGATTTTCCATCACAGAAGATCTCTGTTGATATTTTCTTCCGGAATCTGTTTTAGAAATTTTCCTGTTCAGACTGACTTCAAGCTGAAAAAGTCCCTGGTTTGTCAAATTCTGTTCTCTAATCACAACAGGCAAATTAGCCAGGAAGTCGCAATGAAAGGAAATATAGACATCATGTTTTCTGCCTATGGTGCAAAAATATTCATAACCTCTGAAACGTTTTTACAAATTTTGTCACTTTGCAATCACAAACTTGATTATTTATTATTAGGATCTGATGTGATGGACCATCACAAAGAAGTGGATAATTGTGAAGAAGAAGAAAGAAAATTCATAGTTAGTTTTCAAAGAAGAAAATGCATTTGTATTCAGCCCCTCAGCAGCTTGGAAATGGAAAAAAAATTGCCCCTTCGTCTTCGAAAAAACTAGCCAAAGCTCAGTCAGGCTGCATGAAGAACGTTTACAAAGCACTATTTTTAAATCTTGTCACTGATTCTCAGATGGATTTGGGACTGAATTTGATCTAAACCATGTTTAGTAGCCTCAAACGGGTGTTCTTCCAGGATTTCCCTGTTTTTTAGTCACATCCAACTTCCTCTCTACTCTGACCAGTTTCTCTGCACCTGCTAAAGGAAAGCAACCCCCACCATGATGCTGCCACTACTGTGTTTCATAGTGGAGACTGTATTTTCAGGGTGATGTGTATTGTTGGTTTTATCAAATGGTTAAAATTTTGATGTCATCTGATGCGCACAACTACACGGTTTGTCGCAAACTGTAAACGGGACTTTGGTGGCTTTCTTTCAACAACAAACATCTTCTTGCCACTCAGATTTGTAGAGTGGTTGTTATGGTTATCACATTCAAAGATTCCTCTTATTGATCTATTAATGTCTGCAGCTTCTTGGTTTCTCCTCTGATTAAATCTCTTGAAGAAGTTTGAAACCCTTGGTGCTCACCTTGCTGCTCTACGGCAAACAGTTCAGCGACTAAACTATCAATATTGTCAAATTCTGATTAGTGTGACCTCATTCTGGTTTAAAGAGAGCTGTCCTACCCCCATGATGTCCTCCACTAGCAGTGTTTTGCGAGTCTTGGCAACGTAAGCGGCAATGGTTGTCCCGTATGAGATGGGGCCAGACGGGACGAGGCTTGGACGGCCATCCTTGGCCCCCCTTGGAGTGTATAAACATAAACTCTGTTAAGAAAAAAAAAGGAAAAGTAACAGTAGATAATGAGAAACATACAGAGAAAGAAAAGGTAACTTTAATGAGTAAATTCGATCAACTCACATTGTTGCATTCTCCCAAGAAATAAAGTGCAAAACTATCAGCTTTTGTTGCTGCAGAGAGAAGACATACATGTGCTTAGATGCAGCTTACTTCAGCAGTTTGCATTCTCAGACATTTTCTCCAACGATTAAGGACCAGGCGCAGACAAAAAGCATAACAAGGAGGCAGCTGCAATCGAATCGTCTAACAATGGCTAACATAGCAACAAGTGTACTCTGACCGAGGCTTTCACTGCCTTCCAGTTCATCTCACTCCCAGTCCTCCTCTCCAGTCCCATTTCACACTCAGATATAGGTCATGTTATCATACAATGTGACATCAGAGAGGCGGCTGCAGCACATAATACTCAGATCATCAGGAAGTTAGTGAGTGATTTGCTTTGGGTGAACTGGCATATTTAGTTCACTTGGAAATATTTAATCACTGTTGTATGTGTGTTTCTCTCTGTTAGGGATAAAGTGGTTTACCCTGCACATATCTCAGCCACTGACCAAGCTATTTTTGTCGTTTTCCACACCACATATACTTTAGGTTTTTAGTCATCTAGTTAATACCACAGTTATGATCTGGCACAGCAAACAGAACTGTCAATGTTTTCTTTAGACAGACGTGTGACTCTTGTTTACCTCACGTAATAGATGTTATCTGAAGTCTTCACTGAGTGTGACTTTAATCTTAAAAAGCATATTTCATTATATTTTAGACATGACCTGCATTTTTGCCTTTGAGTAAGAATGCAGGTCATCTCTGCAGCAGAAACTACCCGAATGCTTCTTGAATTTTTGTTTTTTATCTGAACTTTTGTCAGAAGTGGTCATAGAAGGTGTTTAAATCTCTGTTGAGGGTACTGGACAGCTAGGTCTCATTGCTACTGCTCCCAGATATCATTTCTCTCTCCTCCGTCTCACTGGACAAGTCGACGTATAAATCTTCGCCTTATTAGCTTACTTTCCAGCTGGAACTTGGCGATCACTACTGTCATCTTGGGTGGCCATCATGTTTATGCACTGATGCCCAGACTTCATGTTCCATACATAATGCTGGTTTCTTTCCTTAAAGCTAAATATTTATTGACTCTGGAGGAGGAAATAAATGTAAGTATCATGTTTTACAAGTCTGAACACAACTAAAAAGGAAAAGACGTTAAAAATAATATGAAATATGGACTTTAATGGCTTCTTCAGAGTTATTTTTAATCATAAAAATCCCCTCTAGTATTCTGAGTGTTTGACCCCAAGTTCATTGAGAAATGTTTATCCAGGAATTTGTCATAAACACGCAGATTTTTTTCCATCAGAAAAAAAAAATCTAGCTGTTCTCTGTGACATTTTGTTGTAGCATTTGTGTAATAAGGTTTAGTATGTATTTATATGCTTTTACCTGTTTTGATTATGTTGGACAACTCATAGAGCAGGAGTTTGTTGTCTCCTCCAGTGTCCAGCCGCTGCTCCATGAAGCTGTTCAGTTCATACACCACACCCTGCATGTTTGTGTCCTGGTACTGCTGGACACAACACAAAACATTAAAAAAATGGAAACAACTTGCACTTGCACTATACACTTCATAGAAAAGGAAGATACTTTGTTTTTAAACTGAGAGAAAGAACATTTATCTTTTTGCCATTGACCAAAATATTCTCCTCCACGACTCGATGACATTCCCTCTCACTGCTGCGTTTTAGCTTAGAGATCCCCAGTGGCTCCAGAGAAGGTCATAACACCCACAGTTCTGACTGGAGTCCTGACAAGCCTTGCTGCAGAGCCTCAGCTTTAAAACCGTCACCGTGCAAAAAGACAAACCTCCGGCCCTTTTTACGAGGCCAAAGAGATGTCTATTTCTGCGCCTGCAGAGAGGGTGAGGACAGGACAGCAGGGAGAGTGGTGCACTAGAAAGCATCCCCAACGGGACGCTTTCTGCCCTCCCACATCCTGTTTGCGCAGACGTATGGATGACGCACTGAGGGGTTGAGGGGACCTCATTTATTTTCCTGTGTCATAAGTTTATTCTACAGAGGTGGACAGCTCAGATCCCTGGATATGACCGGGAAAAGGTGCGAGTTTAGGTGGGACACGGGGGAGAGTTTTTTTTTTTTTTCCCAATTTCTTTATGGCTAATTAGTTATAATAAAATGCACATTGGAGTCTTCGGCGTTAGAAATGCTTGTTAATAGTTAGCATCATACAGTAAATCAGTGCCATCCTGTACATAATAGAAGAAAGCACTGGACCGACAACGATCCGTTTGTTTGAAAATGTTTCAATTAAATTAACTATGGCATGTTAAACAATATAAAATCTGAAAAGTGTGGTCTGCATTAGTCTTTAGACTCTTTTACTCTTCTACCTCTAAATAAAACATAGCAAATCACATAAAAATCTGTCTGTTCTTTAAAGGTCTCAGCCGTTTGTTAGAAAACATTAGCAAACAGCGTTGCGATAGGTTAGCAAAGACCTGACAGGCCAGAGAGACGCTAATTAATAAACATTAGAATCAGCTTTATTGACCATGATTGTGTGCACAAACAAGGAATTTGATGTTGAAGTGCTCACTGCATACAGACACCAAGTATAAATAGATAATATTTAGAGGAATAAAATAAAGGATAAAAAAGAACAGTATGTAAAGTTTTTTGTTTTATATAGATAAAGAAAAGAAAAAGTGGAATATGCTCATTTTGTTTCACAGCAGAGTAGCTGACTGCTCAGGCTATAAGGTGTTCATTGTGTTCATCAGAGAGGCAGCCTGGGGGAACAAACTGTCTCTGTGGGGTCTGGTTTTTGCAAATAGCACTCTGTAGCGCCAACCTGAAGATAAAAGTTTAACAGTTTGTGTCCAGGATGTGTGGGGTCTACAGAGAGGTTAGCTGCCCCTTTTTCTGAATATAAACCCACACAAGTCCTGGATGTAATAATTTAATTTAATAAGTAAGTTAGGTTTAGGTATAATACAAAAACTTACCCTGCTGACTTCTTTAGTTGATGTGTCATCTATAAAGACAAAAAAAATGTTAACAAGCTGAGTGTTTAAATATGTTACTTAATCATGTGATTTATTAATCTTTTATCTGTTTAACTGGTGTAATCTATGTAGAAATCAACCAAAATAAAATGTACCAACAGTTATTTGACTATAATTTGCTGTCTCAGATACATTTTCTGCAAATTTTCAAACAATTGGCAATGTTTCCGAAAAATAGCAGCAACCAAAAAACAATCTACAAATATTGACAATTTAGCTAAAAAAATCTTTTGAGCATTCTGTGAGGCCCAGGCTTCTTAACCTCTTCGAATTGGGAGAGACAACAGACAATTCCATTTCTGGAGGGCAAATGTGTTGACACGTGGTAAATGGCTACAAACGTTTCGGCCTTTTTGCACATTTTTGCCAGCAGTGCCCATAAACATGCCGGGTGGTGTAAAGGTGAATTTATGTCATTTAAACTAAGACAAACTCAAATTTCAAAGATGTTTGAACCAAAACTTCAAAACAGCTCACACCATTTTGCAAGATGTAGTCATTTAAATCGCTAATATTAGCCACCTGTTGTTGCTAAACACAATAATCACCTTAAACTACCAGGACATTTTGTTTTAGATGTTAGAGATTTGCTCTTGATTAGAAGTTCCTCCGAGCAGCTGTTAGCTTGACTACTCTATAAAATAGTTTTCTCTTATTTTCCAGGCAGGGTTTGCTCCTACTGTTGCACTTCATGTAAAACCCATTACGGCTCAATGCTCAAAACAAGCATCCTTCAACAGAATTATTAACCTATGTCATTCAGGTCTTTTCTCATCTACAGTTGTTTATTATAGCTGCCAGTTTCTTATAGTTTCATCTAATAATCCTAATAAATGTTTATCCTAATCAAAATTCTAACAGTTCAAGCTGTTTTTTGAATTAAAAATCTCTGAAGCTGAACATTCATGTGTCTTGACTATTTGAAATCTGGGTGTGTGCTTTTCTGCAAATTAGCACAATGATAGATTGCAGTGAGCTGACAGCACAGGCTGTAAATAAGCAAAAGCCCATATGTGGTCCTCCCAACAGTAGTTGAACTGAAACATTTTGAACAAAACCAAAAAGTGTGGAGTTGCAGTACGACAAAAAATATACCCAACCAGATTTTGTCACAAATTTCACGAACTGCAATACACAAACTGCGTATTGCACAAGTCAAGATTGTCATCTTGTGTCTGTCGACGGAGATAAAACTCTGACTTCATCAGTTTAATTCACTGTATTGAAGGTGATTTTGTAATCAGCTGATCAGGCACTTTTAACTCTTTCTTTAAACAATTAAACCACAATTAGTTTTGGTGTCAATTTCTAATTTTTTAAAAAATTTTCATATATGCTACAGGAAAAAAAATAAACAAAATGAACAAAAATAAGAAGTTATTTATTCTTGTTTTTCTTAAAGTAAATACTTTTATTGTTAAAACTGACATATTGGGGGTTAAAAGTTTGGTAAAGTCGTGATCTGAAATTATAAATGCCATCTATAATGCACATTTTGAAAAAAATTTAAATAAAAAAGCAAAAATTTATTTCTAAAGTCTTTAAAAGTCCTATGAGTTATTTTTTTTGCATTGAAGGGAAAAAAGGGAACATTATATGGTTAATGTATGAAATTGAAAGAAACTAATAAAAAAATTATTATATTATCTGAATCATTTACAATCTACGTAAATCTGTAAATCCCACAGATTCAAAAACATTTTAAGAAGAAAAAATAATAAGCAAACATGTTCTGTTAAATAATTCACCTGAAATATATACAATATGCCTTGGCTCATATACTCAGGAGATATTCAATAAACTCAAATCTTAGTCTCCTAGAATATGTATTTAAAAGGTGTTAGCCAGCTCATTATCTCTCAGTTTAGATATGACTAATTGATAATTCAGCTCCTTTTTTGTTGTTTTTCACAATTCAAGCTAATCATGTGCGAAGAAACCTTACAGAAACTAGTTTTTCTCATGCTTCAGAAATTAGGTGCTTTACTTTAAAGCCATTTCTTGATGACTGCTATTTCATGTTCGCCCACACAGCTTTCGGTCTGAAGTAGAGATGAACTTTGGCTGACAGGGTGACACCTCACAGGCAACAAGCTGCAGTGGCCATTACAGTCTTTCCTTCACAGCTTTTCCACTATGAGCATTAGTGTGAAAGGTGACAAATACTGTGGTCGTCAGGGGAAACCCAGATGTTTTTAGGTCACATTGAAATCACACTCCATGTAGATGTTAAAACTATGTCATATTGTTTATATTTTCCATCAAAGCTAACATGGTCAAATCGCCCAAACTGAACCGAGTATGCAATTTCACTTCATTTTCAGCTCTAAAACACTTTCTGAATAACTTATGAAGAAATAAATCTGAAGTGAGAAAAAATATGAACAGTTAAAACTTTCTGACTTCGAGTGAAATGTATTCTTGTGACTTTCAGCTGTTGAAACTGGATGAAAATACTTTCAGTGACAATAACAAAAGTTTCAGTCAGTCCTAAAAGTTTCTGACATGGAGTCTTGGGATGAAAATCAAACATACAGCTCCAGAGGCTCTTCATCAAACCAGGGTCAACAGCACACCAGAACAGCAACTATTGAGACCCCTTTGATCGTATTGCATTTGAAAAATACCATGCACAAAGGTTTACACGTTTTAGAAATACAAGCTAAAGTTCTGACCAGAGTTGGTGAAACAAATCCCCATGAAGATGTGAAGAGGGCTTTTACAGCCAGCCACATTGTTTGTTGTTTTAAACATTCCTCCAGTATGCTATGAGTTTCCTAACTTAGCCATGAGACTTATTTTAGAGTGAACCCCTGGCCAGGCGTGACGTCAATCAGAGGACTGAAAGCTGCACTTGAAAAAGACTTCAAATCCCTTTATAAAGGGGAGCGTTTCTTTTAGACACAACCTTTTCTGACTTCTAGAAGTCTAGATATTTCACACACAGACGCCTTTGAAGACTAAATCTGACCAAACTAGTGACTGGAGAGAGACTGGAAGCTGTTAAACATCAGTAATTACAGCAGAAACTAAACTGTGTTAATAAACTGATGCATGCTGTGTATATAATAAACACATTCAAATATTGAAATTATTTAATGATATATATAAGTGTTATCAACGGCAGCTGAAAACAGTATTTGTTCTTCTTGCATGAATGTCATCCTCACTCTTTACAACTAAAGGTACAATTTAGACAACCGATCTAAAACAAAAATATCAAGAGGATTGTAAGCATAATGTTGCCCTGTGTTAGAGAAAATGTATCATCAATTGAAACTTTTGTACTCAAATCTTGTTTCTGTTAGTTTGTGTGTTCCAACATCATTCCATGCTGGAAAATAAATATTGAAATGCATCATTAACAGATCCAGAGTAGTTTGATATTTATGATGATGATCCCTTGTGAATTTCTAGAAGATCCTGAATTAAAACGTGTTTCAGGAGCAACATTTTAAAAGCTAAGTGGTTCTTGCTCAGTATACATTTTCTCAACGGTAATATACAAATCCCTCTTGTCCCTTGAAACCTCAGAGCTATAAAACCTGATGGCCTTTAAATCTGAACTGTTACGCAGAAGCAGGTGCCTGGTTGGACAACTTCCAAAAGTTTCCTTAAGGTTTGCATACACAGCCATGCACATCTTGCGGCGGCTACAGGCCCAGCATGCTTTTCCAACGAATGTTTTTTTCTAGAAACCAGTAAGGCTTCAGTGTGTTCAGTTGGTTTTGTTTGGTGTGGGTCAAAAAGTCTACATACCTTATCCCACTTACATAAAAGTGGAAGAAAATGACAATTTGCTCAACTTATTCAGCAAGAAAAACATCTCTGTTTCATCAGATATGTTGGTGAATTAATCCCAACAGGGCCGCTAGTCCTCAGGGAGTGTGCCTCAGGTGAATGTGCAGGTCATCATTTGAAGCACTCAGCTATGCAACAGTCGCTTAATACCTTCCCATATTTGCATGGAGCCGTTATGCTTTCAGTAAATACAAAAAGAAAGCACTGACACTTTCTTAGAAAATATCCTGGCAGCAGAGTCGGCAGTGAACACCAAACACGACGGTGTAGAACTTCTCCAGACCTGTGGGATGTGCACTTCTTCTAACTTTATGGCACTGTTGAAACTTCTCGTGAACTCGTATTACTTTTGTTAAAAGATTTATGTGTGTTGTGCCACACTGGTTTAAAATTTATTACACAGCACTCAGAGTGGAGGTCGCCTCTGACATTTAACAATCAAAACTGTTCAACTCATAGAACTTATTCAATAATTCCTTTAAAACTGCCATTTTATACTATTATAGCACAACTAAGTAACTATGCAACCTTCAATTGTTATAAAATGTTGTAGAGCATATTGCAAACATAACTTTATATGACACTTTGAAATTGAAATCTGTCTCTTTAAGAAACTCTTGCTATTTCTGACGCTTCAGCACGTCATCACAACAATTCTTCTCATTTGGTCGTTAACAAAATGAGTTTTGTCGTTAACGACCATCGCCAATGGTCGTTAACGACGTGTATTACTTCTCATTGGCATGAGAAGTAGCACATGTTGACTTCAGTAGACTCACAGTTACACCAGACGTTTGCTAACTGGTGATGCACCTAGTCTGGAGGAGATTCAAGGATTTCTCAAAAATGCATTAAATAATCAAAGCAACACTCCAGGTATGTTTTAGACGAGGGAATAACATTATCACATAACATAAAGCTCAAAACAGTCAAATCTACACAACACTGCCGCCCCTTTAGAAAAATAAAAAATCTCCACAAAATATGTTGTACAAAATATTTTCTTTTTCTGTTTATGGGGCAATTTTCTCACACTGATGTCACATGTCAGCTGAAGGATAAAAGCACACATCTGATGCATCAGCTCAGAGTTAATGATCAATAATGAGACGTTGCAACACATGACACCTATAGACGCATGCAGAGGATATGAACGGCTCCATGCATGTCTTTAATGTTTCACAGGAAAACGAGCCTCTCAGTCAGCTGGGTCTAATGTGCACAGCGCTTAATGGGAGCTTTATTGATCCGCCGCCACAGATCCACAGCGTCCCACAGGACGGTTAACCAGGAGTGACTCAGCGGTCAGCACCTCGTGGTTGACCTGGTGGTTGCTATGCTGCCGTAGCCAAAGCTGGTGCCTTTGTTTTATGTAACGTTAAATACCAATATGGCAATTATACTATTATTACTGCTTTCAATTATGGTACAGAGCTAAAAGCCTGAAAGAAACAAACAAAATTAATTGGGACAGTGTTTAATTGACATTATTACATGGCTTCTGTTAAACATCTTGCTACGGCTGTACAGCCGGTGAATAATTAAAGGATGTTTAGAGCAAACAAGCAGAAAATAATTGGCTAGGTCACTAAATTTCCACAGAGAGCAAGTGATTTGAGCTCTTGAAGCTGCATCCTCCTGATGGAAAGCCCTGCAGGTGAGCCAGGTCTGTTATCACAGCCCTGAGATGTGAGCTTCTGGTACACAAAACCAGCTTTGTGTGCTTCTGATCAGCTTCTAAATACAACTCAGGAAACAGCATCAGCTGCTAAAAAGCTCAGCCAGGCTATTCCCCTCTGGTATTGAAACAAACAAACAAAAAAAAAAGGCCAAGCCCAGTGATTCACTTATCCTCAGAGTTTTCCATTACCCATCCTTAACAGCCAATTAACCATTTGTTGCTTTAGAAAATGATAACAAAAATCAAAACATAAAATCAATTTAATTATGTTTAGCTGAAGCTCTAATAAAAGTAACCAGTATTTATGCTTTATATAAACAAGGAAATAGTTTAAAAACAAAAATAAATGGTACTTTATAAATGTTTTAGGGACTCTGCTGCAACAAACTATTGCAATTTCAAGCGTAAGCTTTCCGTAGTTCACAATTAGAATCCAAAAACAATAAAAATCAATTTGTATGTATCTGGGCATATTTCTAAGTGAGCTGTTTGTTTCTTACATTCTTATTAAAAATTTTATACTACTTTTACTTAAGTTTTTTTGCGACGTCTCGCTATTTACCTAAATAAACTTGAAATTAACTTCACTGTTGCTGCCAAAATTAAACAACTATAATTCGTTTCTGACACTTTATTAGCTCGTTTTGGGGTTTTTTCTAGTTCAATCTTATTATATTTGAAATTCACTGTGTATTTCAGCTTTTTATTTTAAATACTGAAACAAAAACATAATTGTATTTTTGACTCCCTTAAAAATTAGATGCTACATCTCAAGAGGTTATCCCGGAAATAAATAAATTAAAATTAAATAAACATAATGGAATTACTAATTTATACTTGCAGGCTTTTTTTTTTTTACTTAAAAGTGTTTCAACTTGCAATAAATATCAAATTCAGGTATTTAAAATAAATAAACACAACTGATGCTTATTATTTTTTGAGCAACATAAGTGGTTTTAATTATTTAAATTAACTGAAATATTAGACAATATATTGATAAAGAAAAAAAAAATTATACCATTAGTGCCATAAACTTAACTCAGTGTAAATTTATCACAATTTATTTATTCTATTGCTAACCCATAAATAAATAAAAGTTTTTACCATGTGAATATATCTTTTGTGAATCAGCGGTGTGATTTGAACAGGTTTAAACTGCGTTCATAAAACCTGGCGGCAGCGAGAGTTACTAACATGATCGTCTCCGTTTGGTATCAGTCAAACCAAACACGCACTCACGCAGCATACAGGAAACTATTAAAAACACATTCCCAGACTCTAAACACCAGGCTCCCTACATGGCGGCAACAAACATGGAATACCTCATGTAGAAGGCAGCTCCGAAATGTGACAAATCTGTCCTATGCCAGTTTCCTCCTCCAGCAGGGCCCACGCCCCGAGCCAGCACAGCCTCCTCACCACCGCCGCCGTCCCCGCCCCTCCTCTGGGCCTCCTTCAGTAGGCTGCATGTCTCTGGAGGTCGCCTCTGACGTCAGCAGCTCAACTGGGCAGAGTGCCAGCCCTGTGGGCCCTTGATGGATGTGGTCGGTCTGAGAAACAGTCTGCTGTGTGTGGAGCGTGCAGCACAAACTCAATTCGGCCCGCTCAAACACATCTAATGACCCGTAAAGACCCGACAGGCCCCGCTCACTCTCCCCGTCTTCTGCGTGTCACAAACTCCCACAATTAAAAAAAAAAAAAAAAAAAAAAAAAAAAGACGCATGTGAAGCTGAGGTGTTTGAGCTGCAGAAGATCAGGATATTAAAAAGGACCTGCCTCCACCTTTGGGTCTACTGAAAGCTACCTGAATGATCCCATGTGCCGCTGACTGGGAGTCAAAAAGAGCAAACCTCCAACCAAGCAAAATTTTACAGAAATTACAACTGTGCGTCAGTGAAGTCGAGTGAAATCTGCTGATCCAATCAGAATGTCACAGTGATCCCGAGAGCTGCAGCCAGCGTCTCTGCATGCGTCGGTCTGTGTGTGGGACGGCTGTACCTGCAGGCCTGCTGCTGGTCTTCCTCTTCAGCCATCTGTCCAACGTCTCAGCACTCACGCTCTCCAACACAAATTCGTCCAGCATCTGCGGGTGCAGCGAGAGGTAGGCCTTCACTTTCTCATCTGTCAAGCCTGAAAAAAAAACAAAAAAACAAAAAAAAAAAACACCATACACATAAACATCTGCTGGTTCTTGAATTGTTACCAGTTTACTCCTGACCAACAGATTGTTCGGGCGTGTTGCATAAAAATTACGGAAGTGCATGGGAAGCGCAGATAAGAGACACAACAGCATTCATAGCTTTTCGACTTTCTCACAAACACTAATGGCAAACTAACACAACGTGTTGCATAACTAGGAAGTGAAGGGAAAATGATGCAATGTTTTCAGAGAAGAAATCTGCTAAGTGTTTCTGACATTTGTGTCTTAGCCTCTTTATCCTGATAATTATAGCAAGATGAAACTAAACGTTTTGCACATTGTTCTTTACAAAATAGTTCCTAGTGAGCAACTGAATGAATTTGTGACAGATTTAAGCCTAACTCTTTTTTTCCTCTAAACAGCTTCTTGATTTCAGAAAAAATTATAATCAATGCAATAAATATTAGAATCAACATTGTATTTTTAAAGCAATAGAGTATGGAAAACCAACAAATCTGTTACACTTGGAAAAATATATATATTTATATTTTAAAACATTTATATTTCCCTCCAACACCTTCTTGTTAAACATTCACTCAAAATATCCAAGAAATTATTCATGCAAATGTGGAATACTATATCAAATTACATGACAACTAAACTCTTCATCAATACTTAAAATTATTTGGGGGAAAAAAAAACCCTATTCAAACTAAATTGCAAAATATATCACAAACATAAATAAATAAAATAATTGTGCGACAAATTTGACATTTTAGTAAGATATCAAATATATTGATTAAATTCCTTCCCTTTCTGTGCCATTTTTCATATGATCCTTCCAAGTTTAAATTTCAGACGGTTGAACAGATTTGTTGTATGTTTTTAATCCATGCTTGTGTGTTAAAATCGAGAGTGTTCCCACACAGAAAAAGGCGTCTCGACATTTTTGTTTACTAAGCACAGCTGGTCATTTCATCCTTCCCTCATTTCATACTGTTGCAGTTTTGATTGTTTCATGCCCGACTGGCGCCGTCTACTGCGGGTTGTTTTGAACTGAACATGCATGCGTCAGTTCACACTCGCCAAGGTGACGCTTGGCCACTGCTCCTCTGCTCTTTATTGCTTTTTTGCAAATGCTGACGTTTCAAAGCAAGACCACACATCACATGTGGGTTGAGCCATCCTCAGGGGTGGAAGTGTGAATCAGTAGGGAGACGATACAGAGAGCTTTTTTTGTTGTTGTTGTAAAAACCAAATATACCAAAATGTTAACTAAAAATTTAAAAATTATTTTGATTCCTTACATCAGCTTGATTCTATTGTTGTCTTGCTGAATATTTAGGGTTATTATCCTGCTGGAAGGTAAAACTTTTATCTTTTGCAACCTCTAACAAGTCTATATTTATCTCCATCCATCTTCCTATCAACTCTTTCCTCCTTTCAGGATTGTGGCAAACTACGAGTGGAATTCCTTTAACATTGATTTTCTTCTTACCACTTTTCCATTAATGAGCTTCCTTGGACCTCTTGGCTACTTCTCTAATAAATGCTCTCCTTGCCTGGCCTTTTATTGTACTTATTTTGGTCTATCACATAAAATTTAACCCAAAGGCACACTGAAGATTGTGTCTGAAGCTTTGCAAAAGGTATGAATAATTTTACAACAAAACTGGATTCCAGAGTGTCCTTAAACAAGTCATCAGAAAACTTTTGTGTTGCAGACACCAGGTTTCGTTTAAAACCTCAGATGGGCCGGCTAGCTCTCAAGTGTTTCCTGCAAAGCCTCAAAACACAGGCATGACGATAAAGGATGACTTGCATGTGCTGAATAACCAATTAGGTTCTTGAGAGCTCACTAAGTGCTGCTGTTAACTGACGTTGTCAGAAAAAAAGCCATTTGTCAGATCACTGATGAGAGAAAGTTGTTCTAATGAAAGGTTTGCCTGAGAAGAATTCACACTCAGAAACCAAAACCATTTGGGTCATCCGTGCAAATGTACTGCAGAGTCAAGCAGAACCGTGGCTCCATCTTTAAGTTTTACCATGTTACTGAGACAAGAGTGAAAACAACCACCTGGTCCATTCATTGTCATTTACTCAGCTGTAACTTAGCCAAAACACTAACGCAGACTGTGAGTTAGTGAGACGTCAAAACTTCACTAGAACCAAAAGTCAATCTGTAACACAAATTTGTGTCAACGCAACAATAACCTCAGGGAAGCAACTGTTGCTGCTGCCAACATGAAGGAAGAGTTTATAAGGCCATTTGCAAACGATTTGAAGTACTACATTTTATAGCGAGAAAGAATGTTTATAAGTGGAAAATACTGAACCCAAATGCCAATTTCCCCAGGGCTGAATGTTTCGGGATGTTCACCTCAAGTCAAACCCAGCTATGTGTGCTTGCGTGTGTGTGTGTGTGCGTGTGCATGTGTGTGTGTAGGCCATGAATTCCAGTTCTCAATTTTCCACCAGTCTTTGGTGGGTTTACTGGTATTTTTGGGAGGTATTGTCCAGTTCTGCTTCAATTTTAATATTTTTACAGATGTTCTCACATGTTTCTCCAGCAGCTGTCATATCATCTGTCAGATATGACAGATGATGGATTCTGCCTATGATGATGAGCCGACAAGGTTCTGCTTCAGCAAAGCATCCCCAAAGCATGACACTTCCACCTCCATGCTTCAACACTGCTATATGATTCAATCTGTTGTCTAAATAATCCAGTTGTAGATTCATCTGTCCAAAGAAAAAAAAATTACAGAAATCATGCTATCTTTCTACATTCTCACATGCAACCTTCAGTCTGGCCTTTGTGTTTTTCTTAGGGAGCAAAGGTTTCATTCTTGCACATTTTTCATGGAATTCAAAATTGTGCAATCTCTTTCTAATTGTACAAGAATGAACTTTCACATACTTTCAAAGACTTTGAATGTCTTGACAGAACATCACAGCAGCAACTGCTAATTCGACTGATTAATTCAGGCGAGGTTTATCTTTTGATTCAAGGTTGAATATATTTACTATTTGAATTTACAATAAAACTTTACAGAGTGGTCCCGACAAGTTACATGTCACAACTAAATAACTATTAACGGTATTTTTTTGTTGGGCAGAAAATATATGATTTTACTGATTAAAATTGAAACACTTCAGCATCTTTTTTAACCATGGCAATGTCTCTGTTTATGTTGTTTAATATTGTTCGTGGTGGTTAGTAATAATGTAAATACATCAGAAAATTTAAAGGATATAAAATATCTCTTGTTTTATAAACCCTTTTTTTTACTGTATTGTTCTATTGTTCACTTTGCAACTTTAATATATTTTCGAGACTACTTACTACCTATCCCTAAATTAGTCACCATGAGTTCCTCTGTAGAGAAAAGTAAGGCTAATGTAGCACCATATGTCTCACAGCTGGAAGTGGATCATGAAACACCACAATCATTGCAGAGTTACTTGCAAATTTACAAAAACATTAGTCAAAATCCAACTTTCTGACTGGTTGAAATAGAACAGCGGAGCCAAAAAATCTGAAGGAATAATCCGAAAACAATCAATAAAAGTGTTGTTTCTGACTAATAATATATGAAGTGTCAAATTTTTGAAAAAAGTAGTATAAAAAAGTAAAAATTGCTCAATGAACAAAAAACAAGTCAGATGGGAGAGCTAAAAGCGTTTTAATTTAAGGTGCACTCCTATTGTATGTGCTGTCAGATAACATAAACATACTGACTGGTGTGTTCAGACGGCCCTGATTGTTGTTATGACGCTTTCTCACGGAAAGCCTGGTTATCAGCTGTATCAGTGCAGACTCAACCTTTGCTATGATTCACAGCAGAACAAGCAGCTGGAAGCCATGTGTCCGGACAGCAAACACACACATGTAATGTGAAGCACTGCAGATGTAAAGCTACGGGCGCTGGCGTAAAGCAGAACTGCACGAGGGACACAGACAGAACAGAAGTTTTAATTATCAGATCAGACTTTTAAGACTATTGCACTTCAATCGGGGGCAATGACCTCTTCAGACTAAAAACAGATTTGTCACATAAAAAAACTAATAAGGGATGCTTTTAGTCATCTGAAGAAACGAAGTTTGATCATTTCACTCAGTCCGTTACAAATATGCTATCACACGCTTATTATTGCACTAATTGAAAGAGATCATAGATCTACAGCTAAAACTACTACATTTAATTGCAGCAATGATGGACTAGAAAGCAAGCTCATACCACACTATTTTGAAGCATCTTCGAACAGAGGTTAAAATGATACATAGGTTTAGTTTAGCTTAATTTAACTTAACAGCCATAAAGACTCTTTCAAAAATAAATTTAAAAAGAGATTTTCTTAGCATGGTTTTTATTCACACTTGTTTAATTGAGGATGTTTTAGCTCTAAATGTCACCAAAACTACTGAGTTGTGCTCTACAGGCAAGGGTAAATTATCAGATAGTTTTCTTAAGCCTTTGATCACCCAAAGCCAGGCAGTGGAGCAGGTTAAGTCCTTTAAATACCTTGCCATAGAAATGGTCAATTGCCTCTCTTTTCCCAGCATGTGGGCTGTGTTTACAAAAAAAGCTACACCTGCTGAGGAAAATCAATGCATTCCATGTTAATGAAAATGTTCTGGAATTGGTTTACAGATCATTGATTGAATTCATATTGAATATCTCCACCTGGTACAATTTCATCGCAATGAAGAGAAAAAAACCCAAACCATCTTGCCATTGTTAACCAGTCTAGTAAGATTACCGGTTCGGTTCTAAGCCCTCTGAGTTGTACAACGTCTTTGTGGTCAGGAAACCAGTCACATTCCCTTCCAGCTTCAGAAAGTTCCCCTGGCCAGGAAATGCATTTATAAAAAAATCATTTGTCCCTAATGCAATCACCCTATTTAAGATGCATTACCCATTTTAGGACTGTTTTAATCTGGTTGATTTGTGTGATTGTGGGCTTTATTAGTACTTATTGTGTCTTTGTCTATTTTCTCTTAACTTGAATGTATGTGTTTTTAACGTGGAGCCCAGTTAAAGAAGAATTTCTGTCACCTTTGGGAAAAATATGAAAACCTTTTTATTACTATTGCACAATTTTGCACTGCTCACATAAAATCCAGAGAAAATTTATCGATCTTTGTGGATGCAACATCATAAAATCCAAAGATGTTCAGGATCTTTCCAAGCAAAAATGATTTATTTCCTCAGAAATATTTTGATCTGCAAAAGACAACTCAAACTGCACTGAATGTGTGTGAGGGCGTATGTGACTCTAGCGATCTTGTGGCTGCAGACGAATGAGGCGAATAGAGTAGGGGGTAGGACAGGAGTCAGGAGTTGGAGGAGGGCGATACAGTCTGACACTGTCCAGACACAAGGCACCGCTCTTTAAGTGTGCAATGCCTCACGAGACTCCTGGCTGGCTCTGACGCACATCGGGAGAATTAAGCTTAATAAATCAGAAAAAAAGTTCACGGGGAATGGGGTGAAGGTAGCTGCAGGGGACGGAGAGGAAGACTTAGAGAAATAGAAAGGGAGCCGTGTATCACTGTCCTATTTTCAAATGTTCGAGAAAAAAATTTCGCAAGGTTGTAACATGCATTTATGATTATAACGTTTGTACATTTAAAGTAAGTATTTATCAGTACACAGGCCTTTTTAATGTGAACTTCGACTAATGAGATGACATGCTGAGGTACAAGCAGATCTGTTTCCTTGGTTCAAATTGGTTAATGTTTGAAATCACATTATTGTAATTCCTAATAGCAAAGCTATGACCTGTTCTGGAAAGAACACCTTAACTGTTTTAATCATTGATTTTTTATTTTTTTTTTAAATATGAAGAGGGTTTTGCATGTTCCGATCTTCCGATGGGCTTTTATGAAGATGTTTATGGTGGGATAATCATGAGTACAAATGCCACTTTTACAGAATTACATTATTTATGCTTTAAAAAAAATGTTTTTGTCATTTCACTACAATGGGAGAGAATAGCTGACATAAGCTAGTTAGCCAGCTGGGCTAACTGCTCAGCTAGCCAACATGCAGTCAGCTGCTTAAAAACAGACATTTAGCTCATAGCTTTCCAATGCTAACCAGATGTTAAAAACTGTGGTAATCTCATAAACATAAGTCAGTTTCCACACCATGGCTCTTTTATTTTTTTCCAAATGTGAGCACAAAAGTGGAGCAACCCTCTTTCAGTCAGTGTATAACAGGCAGTGGGGTAGGGGCAGCTAAGCTACGCATAAAAAAAACCTGATGAAACTTGCTAAAGCCTTTTTGGACACTAACTTTTAGTTTGTTTTATTTTTTGTTTTTAATTCAATGTATTTGTCCCTTTCCAACATACAAGAAGAAAATGTTCATTCCACTTATGCAGCTGGCATCATCCAATGAAATTAGGATTTTACATCCAACAGGTCAAAAGAAACACATATTAACACCAGTCTTTACCTATGTTGTTTTGCAGAAACTGTTAGTCCAACATCTGCCAACATCTTTCCCCTCATTCATCAGAGTCTTCCAAGCCACGGCTCAAGCTAATGTGACCACAATGACACTACGAGCTGAGGAGTAAATGTCAGTGTGCTTGGGCCAGCAACTGTGGCGGCTAATCAAAAGGTGCAGCCAGATCCGTCTCGCATGCTGTGTTCCTGAGTGGTTGACCCCACTGGGAACCACATGTACTCACTCAATCACAGGAGAGACTCCTGTGGTAGGTGCCATGACTTGGTCACTGGTTTGAGCTGGGATTTTCCTTTTATTTTCTCAGACCTCAGTCAAATTTTCCTTCCCACTTGGGCAGTGCTGCAGAAGGGAAAGGCGTCATCATGATAAGCAGAAAAAAAATGTTTCTGACTTGAATTAAGGAAAAAATGCTGAGATGTTGACCAAGCAAGCGGAGTACAACAGTAAAAAAAACAAACAAACAAAAAAAACAAAAAAAACAAGAGGGGGGGGGGGCAAACTTGTAAATCTAAAACGTTCTTTAAATTTTTTTTTGTCACATTTTCAAATTTTCTAAACTCAAAAGCCAAGCATCCCAAGAACTTTCTGCCAGATCTGTTCAGCTTTTCATGTTTACACAAGCATAAAATTGTCTGTATGATTTGGACTGTGCGAAGTACACAGCAGGACATAATAGTCATTCCCCCTTAAATGTTTATGATAAAGTTAAACAATGGTGGAAAAGATTAAGCGCACTATCTTCAAGTATAAGATGTACTGCTTTGTTGTGAACGTATTTAAAAATTTAAGGAAAAGCTGAATTAAAAAATAAACTTCATGAGGAAACAAAATCACAACAAGCTTAAAATAAGTGTAAAAATAGTCTTGAACGTTAGAAGTGTGGAGCTGTGTATTTCTATTTAGAAATTATGTTAGACTTAATTATTGTTTGCCACTTTTGTCACTGAGAGCTTTTGGAAGGAGGTTTGAGGATTCTGACCAGCTTCGTTTGGGGAGGTCAGGGAAAATAAAAATACAGTAAACATTTAAACAGTTTCTGCTCTGCTCTGCTTCATGTCTGCATGCCACATCAAGGCAACACAAACACTTCTAATTTCTCATTGGAACCATCTAATGGGTTTGTGTGGTTGCATGGTTGTTTTTGTTTTAGGACTCTGGTTTAAATCCAGCCACTTTTCTCTGGGCACTACAGCTTTTTCTCGGCACAGTCCATAATAATGCACTTGTTAATGTTAATTAGTGACTCGAAATTCAATTTCTCAATTAGTGTGAGCAGGTGTGCACGGTTGTTTATTTGGTGTGTACCTGGGTTGGGCCTGGGATCAGTTTGCAACAAGAATCGGCCAGTTTTCATCTGAAATGGTCATGATGGGTTAAAGGCCTGTCAAAAACTCAAAAATCCTGTCTTTTTCCAATCAGCATGATTTCTTAGCGCATCCAAGTCTTGTGAATAACACTTTTCAGTGAGGAAGTTGTTAAGGAAGGAAATCTCAATCGTGGCATTTTCATGGTTAAAAATGAAGTTAGGGGAAGCACAAAAGGTGTGAAATACTATTTGTTGTATGTTTTGGTTTCTTCATATCTGACTTTTTTAGGTACAAAAAGGAAACTTCTGCCACATGACCCTAGTTTGACCACCTTCAGTACTTGTATGAAGCCATTGACCTGGACTGAACTCCAGTAGATACAAAAAGGCTTTAGGCTACAGCAATCTGAGACTTCAAACCTTACTCTGCTATGAAGCATTGTGGATTTGGAAATGTTGACACCTTTCTGGGAATAAGGTCGATCAAGAATTCACCCGACATATATTGTTTAGAATTACTAATGCTAGCTGTGCTAACTATGCTAATTGCTAATTAGCAGAATTAGATAATTTCTGAGCTACAATAAAATGTGCCATGCAACAAATGTTGTTCATCAGCATTGCTGTAGCACAGAAAAACAATCTTACTTAATTTCAAAATTAAGTAAGATCAAGGTGAATTCAACCAAGCTGAACTGATGAAGTCCTAAAAACTATTTTATTTAGGAACACAGGCAGCAAAAGAAGAGCAAACGTAACATTCATCTTTAAATATGGATAACATGTCTCGGATGTAGTTGTTTAAATATAACTCTGATTTCATCCAAAAGCCATATCACTGATCACCAACACTCATTTAGACAAGTGTTTGTGAATAAACCTGAACAGGATAAAATAGGTACAGGAAAGGGTGACCATATATGTAATGTGTTTTGATTTATATTTAGAAGATGGACTTTCCCAATTCTAACTTAGAAAATTAGAAAGAACAGCAGAAAAAGTCTGAATTCCAACTTGGAAACGTTAAAGGTCACAAGCCATCCAACATGGCTGCCACATGTACAAAACACATCAAAGTTGGAAGAGTAGAGGTTTGTTTTTTTCAATAAGCTAGAGGAAAACATAGTACTATAAAATCTCAACACGTGAACATGTTGCTTTCGTGTTTAAATGCATAAAACAGAAAAAAAAAACATATCACCTAGCAGTTAGCCACAACTATTAACAAATCCCACTGCTTTTCCCACTTGCAACTACAACTTGCTCAACTTAGTTGTGACATTGAAAACAGTAAATGTGATCAGCCAGGAAAACCACAAACTTAATACTGAAGTTGAATAAGGAAAAATGTAAATAAAGAAAGTTTTAGAGCGAATTTGATCATACATGAAGAAATCAGTGTGTTGAGCATGTTTAGAAGTGCCTGCAGCCCAGTTGGCAGATGTTTCTATGGCTGACTCAGACTTGGGCTTCCTGAATAAAGGTCTGAGTTCATGCAGTGAGCTGTTGTTGCATAACACTTATCTTGACACCACACCCTGGGACTGGGAAGGAAAGGCCAAACCAGTAACAGTCCGTCTGGGTATCTGCTCTTCACATCCAAGGTTCTTAATGAACCTGCTCTTAGTTGGACAAAAATACATTTGTAAACAGCGTAGTTGGTATTTTTTATACTGCCAGCACCATCTTGTAGTGTGAATGTGGACTTTCAGGAGCGAAAACACATTAAGACTGTTCCAGAATGGTAAAGTCAGTGTACTCAGAATTTAAATTTATGAGCATTTTCATTCAGGAAATCAATTTAGAATAGTTTCATTTTATGTGGAAAACTTAGAGGTTTGTAGAGAAGCTGTGAACAGAAATTTACAATAAAATCGTACCATAGTAACTTTTAAAAGACTTTTTTGTTGAATGAGATCTTAGTGGTTTTTTTGTTGTCTAATTCTAGAATGGCCAACAAAGCATTACAGACATTTTGTGTTTTCGCAATTAGGGTAAAAACTTGATAAATCTCTAAAATGTTTATATGGGGCAAAATTACCCAGTTAAGATTTTATTGACCAAATATTTTAGAAATGGAACCCAATGTTAGCTACTTTAGCAGCATCTCAGTATTCCTACACTGCATAAAAAAAAGATTAATTAATTTTTCTGGCCAAGAGATTTCACACTTAGCAAAATATTCAAAGGCAAAACTCCTGGAAATACTTCAAGGGAACCTTCCACTGTAGCTGATATCAGTGTAGTAACTACAACTACTTAATTATTATTTATAGAAATAATTATGGATGCCACCATCTATGGATTGATTTTTAAATTGATGAGCAGCGGGAGCCGACAGTATTGTGACAAAATCAAACAAGACAAAGGGAGCTAAAAAAAGAACAGCTAACAGCAACAGCCTTTAATGAAGCAGTGACTGCAATCTTTGTAGAGAAGTCTGTTTGGATGTGTAGTCAACGCCAGGAAAGGTGGGATTGTAATGTGATGTGTGTCACTATCGGCACTGTTTGCTTCAGCTGTTGTTTACATCTCGATTTACTGCGTTTGGCTTCTTCTGGTGCAGAAGTATGACGCATGTTTCACGCCTGTGACGTAAAAGTCGGATGAAATGCAACACCATTGTTCAAACTGCAGATGTTTTGAAAACCATAGGCTACATAGTCGATTTAGTACCACATATGGAAGTGTTTGGGGTCAGAATTGGGGTATTCACAGTGCCATTAAAAAGTTGGATATGGGACACATATGTAAGGGGAAAATCAAATTTGGGTCACATTCGCCTGCTTTGTGAACGCAGCACTATTTTTTATTAATGCAGCACACATTTCTAGTTCTAATTTTACAATGGATCTGTGTCTTAAATCCACAGATTATCAAAATGCTTCCACACAAATGATATCAAAGTTATGGAGGCTTCTTTGGCAACCAAGCTTTGTCAGTCAGTCCAATGTGGAGCATCTCCCACCCAGCCACCCCAGCCTTTACTTACACTGTCACAGCTGCAACTTGCAGCATGTGTGCGTCTTAGACATTGCTGCCTTAAACGTACACAAAAGGGAAAATGTAAGTGTCTCTGACGTTCGTCACATATTATCACCTCAGTGCAGTGAGGTCTGGGTGTTACAGCATGACACTGCATCTTGTGGGTTGGGTTTAGTTGAATGTGGCACATAATCTGCTTCAGAACACACACATTATCAACGCAGCATGTATGCAGTGTTAATATGTCAACTTGGACATATGAGCGAAATCCTTTTGGTGTGGCTGAGGAGAAAAACGTGGGCATTTATGAATTTTAATTGTGTAACAAGTTTCTTCCTTTGCTTGAACCTACTGAGCTAATTTTATAAAGTGTGACATAAATGGATTAGCTGGTGAGGTCTTTTAACTCTAAACACTACAAAATAAAAACATCTTTAACATTTTTAACTATAAAGGCAAATTTCATCTGCAAACTTTAAAATATTCTAATAAACTTATGACACCCATAAAGGAAAAATAAGCATCGATTAGGACAACCTGAGAGCTAGCTAAAGCTGTATAATATTTAAGAGATTTTCTTCATCTCATCTAATCAAGATTATAAAAATAAAATTACATTTATACAAAGAAGTACATGTACATGCTAAACATTTACAGCGCAGCAGCTGTGGTTTGCTGAAAAGCAGCTCATGGTTTGAGAAGTTGTTCCGCCATAATGTTGTCTTCGCTAAAAGACACAAGAGTCATTTCAGGTCTCTGTGTGAGGCAACCAACGTGCAGCACAGAGGTCTGACGCTCCAGAATATGTGTGCACTTATAACACATGACAAGGCTACTTTTCAAAAAGTGTCACCTGAGGACAGAACACAAAACACAAGCAGGAGCTGAAACATCAGAAATGCTTTAGAATGACTCTTTTCTGAATTACCGACACACTCTCACCTCCTAAAGGACTGGAGAGGGGAGTTGAAGGTTAGAGATACATCCAGAAATGTTCTGATGACGGATGAGGAACCACACCACCATGCCATAACAAATAAATAAAATCAATTTATCCACTTGACAAAGGTTTTTTTTTTCTGTATGATTTAAACATCTTTATGGTAAAAAATATCTCCAAATGTATGCATCAATTGTTCAAATGGAGGGAAGGTGTGAGGTGAGGCAGTGAGATGTTGTGCCTCACCACTGGTGGCGCTGTGCCACACACACGCAATGAAGCAGACAGTTGGCGAGTGACCATTGTTGTTTCTTTATATTGCCATACGTCTGATTTCACATGCATGTTCTTACATATTCAATGAATGTAAAAAACATATTTACTATTTCTGTTCATCCACAAATGGTGTGAAAATGTGAAGTGAGGCAGGAAGTACCATGCCGCACTGACAGAGGGGAGTGCTAAATCCCATGAGGACAATATTAGATGCTTGTCTTACTGAAAAAACTGAAAACAATCGGAAAAATACAGAAATTACACTGTGGATGGAACAAGTCTAGGAAGATTTATCTCCTTGGCAATTACCTGCACTGAAATAGCCAGCAGACTTTTATAAATGAAGGCAAACAAGGGCAGTTTTTATAAAAATGTATGACCGGAGAGGGACATGGACATTTTATGTGATCAAATGTAAGATCAGTGACATTTCTAGGGTCTTGATCCCTTCTTCCTCCTGTTCCTTCTATGAAAATTCCTCTTTCAAATCTGTATTTATGCATATTTCAGACTATTGTTATATCTTGTTTGTTTGATCAAATTTGAATTATATATGTAAGATATATCATTACACGCAGTCACAACAATTTTCTGTCTGAAAGCCATGTACTGCTTATGAACTTTTTCAAATCAGCGAAGCACACTCTCGGTATGTGCTTCTTATACAAAACAAGAAATGATCTGAAATTGTCACCTCAGCTGTTTTGTGGAAGAATAATATAATTTATTTGTTTAATTCAAATTTTCTTATCTACTATTTTTTATTGTGATGTATGTGACTCACAACAGCACTCATCAGATTTGTCTGCTGCCCTCAACTCTCCCACAGTTTTCATAGGAACTTTCAATAGGTACATAATTAAAATTAAGTTGAAAATATTTAAAAATGAGCTGTTTTACTGACTTCCAGTTGCTGAAGCCAGTAGAAACTAAAGCATCTTTATTAAAGCCTGCATAAATGCTTGCAAACAGTGAGAATAATATAATAACAGAAGCAGAAGGCAGAATTTTGGCTAACTGAATATTAGCCAGTTAAACATTTCATACCAACTCCTCTGAAAGGTAACTCTGCAAACTCTTCTGACAAGAAAATCAATTTGTGGCCTCAACTCAGATCACCTGACAACTTTCTCACCTGCTTCCTGACTTTCTTTCCTCTCACTTGTACTGGCCTTCTCGCTTCCATCGTGTTCTATTGGTTAAAAAACAAAAAATGTCAAAAATAAATAAATAAAGTAGATGTATACATAAATAAATATATCTATGCATAACATCAATATACAGGATTATTATTGGTAAACATTTTGATGAATAAATGAAAATTGCATTAATAAAACTGAGCTGTGGGACAGGTTCCATAAATTACAGTTAATTTAGAATCACTGACCTGTTATAAAATGTCTACAGAATATGAAAATATACATAAAAACTATTACAAGTAGTAAATGTTCTACTGTCACTTTTAAATTAAATAAAAATCAGACTTCTGTAGCGCTTTTCTGGACACTCAAAGACGCTTTTCAATGACATCAGTCATTCCCATTCATACAAACATTCATGTTGATGAAAAGCTACTAGATCGTAGCCACAGCTGCCTGACAGAATCGAGGCAGCCATGTTGCGCCATCGGCTCTTCTTGCCCAGCGACCCACCGATTACAAGACGAACTCCTGCCACCGTGACTGCCACAGTCCATTTTTAAGTCTTTACAGTGGGGCATGAATTTCTGACATAAAACGTTAGCATATTTAATGATATTTAAAATGATCATAAACTGTACATTTCTGTGCGAAAAACACACAGATATTCACACAATTGTGCTCAAATTTGACCGACTGCTCACAAAGATAAAACCACTCCGTTTCTCACCGTAGGATTCTGAAAACTTTGTGCCGCTTAGAAGCAAACTGTAGAAAAACCGTAAGGCGTATCAACATACCATCTTCATCTCTGAACAAAGCACAGATGTATCTCCAAACTGAACGTTGAATAGTGTTTCTAGGTGAAGCCATTGCGACACAGCAAATCGTCAAATATGGTCAATTTTTGGATTTTTTTTTTCACGACCCGTCTCCATTGACTTACATTGAGTTTTTGGGACGTCTTTTGCCACGAATTACGTCGCCATGGTAACTCCGCCCCGGTGTTACGTCGATTCGCGTTTCCCCATCAGTTACTTGTTAAGGGCACTTTAGACAACTACGGACACCGTGAAACCTCAAACGACGTGTTTTCAGCGAAGTTGTTCTCATAATATATATAAAAGACAAAAGGCGTTGTGACTTGACAAAAATTCAGACTTCTTCCAACAAGTGGCGCCACACATCTACGTGGTAGCATGTTGCGCTAACAGCTGGAGGAGATTTCATCATAATCAGCTTTATCCTTTGTCAGGAGAACAACAGAGACTAAGGTTGCACAAGGGTGTCAAACTGTTTCTGGGTATGGAAAAAAAAAAAAACTTTCTTTACACAATCTTTAAGAACCAAAATTTTAACAACTTAAAGTAGTATAAAGATGTTCTTGCAATATAGTCAGGTTATTGTTTTAAAAAAACACAAAAGAAGCTTTAGAAACAGTTTTGTAAGAATTTTCATTTTTCGAGTTTCAACCCCCTCAAAAAACTAAACAAGAAGTACACCAGATACAAAATACAGAAAACATGCTTGTGAAAGCAGTGGCAGAAATAACACAATCTGAAATGTCAAGTTCAAAATTATTTATGACATTTGTAAATTAAATATCAACTCTTTTCTTGCAGAGTACTTGCTTGTTCCTACGACTCAAGCTTAAGTCTCTTTAGAATGAGTGACAAATTTATCCCCACCTTTCAACATGACTAAATGTGCATTTAGTCATCTCCCTCCAACATTTTTATCCTGTTTTTATTAGCTGAACAAATATCAGACATTTTAACTGTTATAGTCATTTTGGGTGGGTTTCTATTTAGTGTTTTCTAGTTTTCAGTGGATTAAAAAGGCTGATAATGAGAAATATAAGAAAAAATTCTTTGCCAATGAAAATTAACACTGTTGCCAAGGGCTCCTCGCTTCCTCCGAACGTAGGAGGAAGACAGTTTTTAAACTCCGCAAGCACAGAAGCATGTAGTGTGAATAAAACCCATCTCAGCCTTCTCTATTTTCTCCTTTTTGAGAGAGCTGTACAAAGTTTCTTCCATAACTTCACTGTTTTCCTCACGATAAATCCATGTTTAGATTAGTGTTAACGTCTGTCCAGCTTTGGAGACCTCTGCTCTAGAGAATACACACTGAAAGAGCTAAATTGTGGAATCCCAAATACATTTGCCTTTATTAAAAATATTAGGACAGATTGGAAATCATTCAAAAATATATAATTGTTGCATCTTTACTTCAGATGAATGAATCAATTGCTGAGGCTACGTTAGCCCTTAAATAGTGTGAATGGGTTCATCATCACTGCAAAAAAACAATTGCACGTTTTTACCATTCTGCTAGATCTAGTCAAAAATTTAATGTTAAGAAAAGCTTTTATTTTGCTGCGTGAGACTGCAAATTCCCCTTCATTTGCTTTATTTTCTCATGACACAACAAACTGACACATGCAAACAAAAGGATTATTTGCTGCACATCTAAAAACAAGTTCTACTCTTCCTACATCAGTAATCCCTCTCCCCATGCTGAAGTATTTAGCCAGGCGACAGCGCTGAACAGAGATGAACATGGTGCTTTCAGGAGCCCCGTCACACAATATCTAGGGCAGAAAAAGATCCCAACAGTGGCGACATTTAGCGTTCGAGATGTTCCTCCTTTGCAACACATAGATGAAAAGTGCACATGAGAAGAAAAGGGGAAAAGACCACTTCTTCTGCAGCGCACTCCTTCTGGCGGCAAGTCAAGGGCAAGCTGCCAAGGCACTACTTTTCACTTTCCTGACATGAGGCTGAGGCAGGAGCGGGGAGGGCTGGGGGAGCTAAGGGGACTGCTGTTGGGTGCGTGCGTCAGCAGGTCCGCCTGGGACTCCCTTGCCAGGAGGTGGGAAGAGCATGTGTTTCTTATCTTATCGATGGCAGGGCTGGATCGCAGCGTCCAAAACCGACATTCAGAGAGCAGCCGCTTAAAATTATGGCCCCTCACCTCCCGCCACTCACTTCATTCACTTGCTCGCTGAGGCTGTGCAGGTGCACATGTGTGCGTGAATGTTTGAGTGATCATCATTCACCCGACGCTCTCCACATTCCAAAGCCAAGCCATTACACGAGTCAGTGGGAATGTGTTAAATTAGAAAAATGCTGTTTCACTGAGGTCCTGTCATTTTTCTAGACATGCAGATTCTTCTGCACAAACAAGCAAGCTCACACGTCACACTCGAGAAAGGGAGATTTCCACGGCACTTCGATTTGCATTATTTCCATCTGCACGGTTCAGGTAATTAGGTACAAAGGGAAGGAGCAAAAGAACGGTTGACTGAAAAGTAGATAATACTTGTTCTTTAAATTAAACCACAGCCGAACAACAGAAATCAGAAATCAGCTGCTTTCTGGAATAGGACAATTTTCAGCTTGAGTGGAAGTGACGGGTTAAGGCCAAGCTGGAAACGGAAAAATCCCATCTTTTTCTGATCAGAGAATACACCATATCTAGGCACTTCCAGGCTTGTTTGTTAGAGAGTAAAAAAGATCCAAAGTTAGCTATACGTTCAATAACAGTGCCCTGTTTAAAAAAGAAAAAAAAAAGATGTAGCACAGATATACAAAGCCATTTCAAAAAGGAAACAATCCACCGAGACATATCTATGATTCATTAAGGCTCAGGAGAGATTAAGATTTAAAGCAGCTAACAGAAAGGCTAAAGAGAGTACCGCAAAGATCCTTTATACTTATAAGTTATCGATCTGTTATGGAACATTAGATCTAAAACTAACATTTCAGGAATCCTAATGGCATTACTGAAACATCTGATCCTACAATAAATATTTCTGCTCGTAGCTCCTTATAATAAACACTGGCTGTCAAAAGTTAGGGTGCCAGATTTGGGTAGTAACTTTGTTTAATTATTTCAAAACATTCTCCACCGATCATTTGCAAAATATCCTGTACAATTCAAGTAAGATTCAAAGGACATTTTCAAAAAGAAAAATTTATAAAACACAAGTGGGCTAACTCTGAAATTAATGCTAAATAACTTGAAATTAAGTTGACCAGTCCTAGTAGGGTTTTCCACACTTTTCCCAAGTTCGCCTCTTTTAGCTGCAGCTATAATGACCACAGAGATTTGAAAGAATAAAGAACACTTCACTGCACGAAAGTATCAGCCAGAAGAGTACAAAAAACTCCACAGCATTATGTAACTAGGACACAGAGAACGAAGTTGCCAGTAATAGATTACAAAATTGGATTTTCCCAAAAAGTAATTAAAAGACAAAACTGAAACTTGTCAATGCCAAAAGAGTTGAAGGAACTTCCATTATGTAATTGTTTTGTTCTAAATATCACAATGATCTCCTGTGTTCTCCATATTCCTCAACGAAGAAGCAATGTCTAAAGAAAACATCAAGGCATTAGTTTTAGTTTATTTCTTCCTAACAGATTTGCCCTTTTTCAGATTAACTGTGCATTATATTTTACTTAATCAGTGGAAGTTATCTACCATGATTTTGCATTTTGACAGGGGTTTGTGTAGATGTGGGTGGCATCTTTAGTGAAGAGTGATAGAAGAAGGAATAGAAATAAAAAGAAGTTGAAAGTGTGATCTGCGGTAGATATTTTTTTAAAACAGTATTTCGATGCAGCGCTGCAGCAGGCCCCCCATCCCCAAACATTATCCAATACCACATCAGTAATCTGGGGTCATGTTCCCCACTCCACATCTGGTCTGATGCTGAACTGAAGCGGGGCCTGTGGGGACACAATAATGAGAACCACAGATCTGTGCTCCTTCTGCAGAGCCGTTTTCTTTTATGAGACTTGTCACAAGGACAAGCTGCACAGAAATCACTGTGCAAGGGGCCTCTTTCCCATCCTCTCTGATACCAACCCATGACGAGCTGATGAAGGGGTCAATGGACGCCTTGAGGAGAAATCTCATCTGTTTTGCTGCTCAGAGTGTGCCCCGTGCCCCGGCCCGCTCTCATTATAATGTATAAAAAGACTTCAAACTGCAGACACAAGCTAATTTTTCTTTCTTTGAATAGGGTTCAAATCAACACTCAAGTCAAATGACAGTAAGAACATGTTTGGTATGCTTTCCTGGAGTCGAACCTCAATCAGCCTTTTAATTTCTATATCAAGCACTTCACAGATTTATATACATTTCGTCAGTTGTGCTGGGAGAAGTTCTCAGTGTGTGAGAGATGGCAGGAAACGTCTAGCGTGAGCACTTCCTGTCTGACAATGCAGCCCTCTTCTCCGAGTTAAGCAATTCGTCGACAACCAACTGCACTTAAAAAGGCCTGACAGATTGCATTAGGGCTGACCCTGACTGACCTATCCACACACGCACGTACGGATAGCTGCATTTTGTCCTCAAGAGAAACTTGCAGTTACAATATGTCAAAATTGACTCATTGCAAATCAGAAGCGAACACAGTTAGTGCTTAGCTTGTGCTTCTTCACCGTAGACTGAGTTTGAGGGACATTTCAACAGCTTGTACTATTTCACAAATGACAAATGAAGGAGGGTAAACTTGCAAAATACCACTATTTTACATTGCATGAAGACCTATACAAAAAAGACAAAAAAAAAAAAAAAGTAAAGCAGATATTTACACCAGGTCGTATTAATCCGGCATTAAACCCAGATTAACTCAGAGCTGTAAAGCAATTTCAAAAGGCTGTTTCTAAACGCCGACATAAACATCTACAGCAGATGTGGAACTGGACACAGGATGATGAACATCTGCTCACTTCCTTTAATGAATGACTCATTCATTAAAAGGGTACACAATACACGTAATTCTTACTCATCTCACTGAAGTTATTACACCCTGATTTCCAAACCGCTGTTTTACATATTTGATAAGATTGGGAGCTTGAACGAGCTTTGAAAAGCATTCCTGTCCTTTTTTTGAAAAAAAAAAAAAAAATAAATAAATAAATAAAAGGGGGGGTAGCCAGACAGTATCATACTGGATTAATGCAGTTCGCTACAATCTGTATTCCTTTGCATCAACAACTCATGTCCCAAACTACACTGTAAAATGAATTTTGAGGGTATTAAATGTAAGCCATTTAAATTGTTTGCATATAATTAAAGATATTAATTTGTTAGTTTAATGTTAAAGTCAAACGTAGTGGGAAATTTTTTTTGACATATGTTGTGGCAAATACATTTTTCACAACATTTTATTTCAAACGAACTGAAAATGTTGCTTCACTTAGCTATTTCTCATATTTCAGTGGAGGATGAAAGGAATAGCTTAAGATGTATGTTTAGTAAAGATTGAAAATTGCTAAACATTTCTTAATTATTTTGGTACAACAGTTTTGCAGCTTTCATTGATTTGTCAACAAATTCAAACTAGCTCGCAAGCTAGCTGATGAAAATTAAAATTTGCAACCAATAAGGCTTGTAGCAGGAAGAGTGTTTTGTTGGACTGAGAATTTAAGTTGTATCCTCTCTTTAACTTGCTTAGCAAAAGTGCTAATGCTAAATTTAAACTAGTTAGCAAGCTAAAGTAAAAGTTGCATGCAAGCTGAGCTTAGTTGAGTTAAATAAAGAGCTGCTATAACACCTTTAGTTGAGAGTTTTGGTGTTGGATTGAAAAGCTAGTTTTGTATGTGTGCATATTTTTCTCAGAGCTAATGCTAAAGTCAAACTTGCTAGCAAGCTAAGATTTGTAAAGCCTGAGGTATTAATGCCAATAAAGAGCACATTTTGATGTGATTATGTCTACCTTGCTTGAATAGATTTAAAAACTTTATTACTATTTCAGTAGCATCTTACCATCAACCATTTCTTCATATTTGCTTTTTGTTTTTGTTTTTTTGGTTTTTTTTACATAAGGGATGAAACAGAGGAGCAAAATGATCCTATTATTTCAGAACTGAACACATTTAGTTGAGTCAAAAGTGTTTGCAGTTACACTTAAACAATTCCTAATCAGATATAATAAATAGATCAAATTTACTCAAATAAAATTAATGCATATTTTTACGCTAGCTTTTTTTGTTTCAAGTTAGAGGCTTTTCCTGGCCAATGCCGGTTTCCAGCTTTTTTTGATCAGCCTATTGCAATTTTGATTGATTCTTAATAGACAATAGTAATAATAATACAAAATAAAAATGCAGCATGTTCTTTGAAAAGGGTAGAAGTTTTGAATTAAACACAAAATGAGCAAATTATGACCTTTATCTATCCAACTAAGCTGCAATTGATCTTTGTTTAATTAAACTACAAAACTGCATATTAATAAACATGTTAATACATTCAATGAATAAAATGGGTGGGTTTTAGCTTTTGCACATTTAATAAACACACATTTTTCAATATTTGACCTGCCCAACTCTGTTCAGAGCGAGAGATGTACGAACAATTTCACTCTAGACCTATAACTGCCTCTCCAGTTAAAATCAGTAATTCACTGATTCAGCAGCTACTATATTAAATGTCCCCAAAATACACAAGTAAGATGTAACAAAATGCAGTTAATCTCTAACCAGAAGTTCAAAGGAGTGATATAGACTCTTAACAGCAACATATATTGTTAAAAACTCAAAAATCCTGGCAAATTTAAATAAAAAGTATTTCCATTTAGCCAAGAATAATATTATATTGGATAGAAATGGTGCAGAAATACCTTTCAAAAGTAATAAAACTACGCAAAAAGAGTATGAATTTTAAATTAAGAGGCAAACTATACTCTTGATAATCAGTCATACAGCCTGACCCTTCTTATAATTACTCATCAGCCTTTTGTATGTTTCCTCTAGTATTTTGATTACTTTTTTTTTTTTTTGATAATTGATGAGTTTGAGGTAGGAAGGCCACCTTGCCATCATCCTAATCTTTACCTCCCTCCACAGATTCGCAATCAGATTCAAGTCGGGACTCTGACTGGGCCACTCAAAATCCTCAGCAGTACTTCCAGCATGTTTTTGGAAGTACTGCTTCCAGTACTTCCAGCATCTTTCTGGAAGTACTGCTGGTAAAATTCAAAGACTACTAATACACCTCAACCTGCCAGGGTGTGAATAATTTTGGGGTTAAGATTATATGGTACACCATTGTACCGTGATTGTGTGGTGATTTATTTTAAATATGAACAGAGTCATGTATAGATACAAAGTGTGATGTAATGCAAGAGTGGAGGCTGGGGATTAAAAAAGTTAGGAAGTTGTGTTTGAATAGATATGGGATATAAGTACAGGTTTAATGTTTGTTTTTAATGTTTTTTTATTGACAGGCAAATTTATGATAAGGATAAATAAAACAACTATTTAGTTTCAAAAGCTTTAAAAATTTAAAGACACTTGCCCTCCGATGTTTTTAGCACTCTGAATAAAAACAAAATCTTTAAAAAAAAGTTGTTAGAGAAAAGTTATCATTTAGATAAATCATATTTCTTAAATTTATAATATGGCTATTGTGGTAACATATATGTTTCTCATAAAGACTATATTTTGCCTTGATATTAAGACACAGCTCACATTTTTAATGGTGCATTTAAGGTCTATTTTCCCAGGAGATTTACCCCTTTAAATGTTTTTATAAGCACTCTGCCCGGCTCATGCTGCAGACCTGGCTTCGCTTTCTTCTTGCGGAACTGCTGACTGTCCCCCACCATGATGCACCAACTTCAAAGCCTAGATCAGACCCGTCACCATGCTCTACATGCTGTTTAAAATCCCGAGAATATTATCCGACGTCCCCTTCCCCGCCTGTCCCCCACTCGTCTAGTTCAGCTCTCGGTCTGTCATTCATAAAGTTGAAGGGAAATACGGTCTGCCTGCAGGACCAAACATCCCAGCTGAGCCCCGTGTGTCTGCGCCCCGTGCCGAGACTCACAGCGGTACATTTTCTTCGCATGTGAACCTTTGGTATTCTTTTTCACGCCTTGTTAAGTGACTGTCGGTCAGAAATACCTACTTGCACCCAGGAAACAGTCCGTTAACCTTCTGAAACAGCTTGTTGAAGACGGACCATCTTCCATGTCGGATTTATGAGCGCAGAAAGGAGGAGAAGAGCCTCGGAGAAAAGTGCGCCTCTGCAGCTGCAACTTTGTGCGTCTTCTTAGAGCACAAAAATTAAAAAAAAAAAGAAAAAGAAAAGAAAAAGGAAAAAGAAATAGAAAACAGCAAAAAAAAAAAAAAAAAAAAAAACTATTCCAGGACGCGATGATGTCCTGAATCCTTGAAGCTGTGCACGGTTTCAGGAGGGGGAAAGAAGAGAAGTGTGCTGCCGCTCCCCTCCCTCCTCCTCCTCCTCCTGCAGCAGCAGCAGCGCTTTGACCCAGCACCGCTGGCCGAGCTCAGCTACGATCAGTCCGCCTCAGCGGCGTGGTGGCTCCGCGGTGGATGTGCAGCGGCAGACTGAGCAGAGCGCAGCCGTCAACGCAGAGCCACAGAGGGAACGGAGTGAACACACGGAGAGGAGGGCGCACCGGCGGGGGATGACCCACATCGATCCGCTATAATTTTCAAAATAAAAGCTCCATTTAAGACTTACAACACTAGATGAAGCATGTTGAAATGAGTCAAGCTTAAATTATCTTTATCGTATACCCCCATTTACTCTTTTAATTATGACTGAAGCGCAAAAATCACGCAAAAAAGAAACTGATTGTTACCTAAACAGGCGGCTGATTGAAAAACCATTTGGTCCTGTTTCCGGTGTTTCTGCGCACTTCACGGAGTCTGGCAAAACTCGCAGTTTGACGTTACTAGTCGCTGTTCCTGTTCCTGAATTTGTCTGCGTAAAAAGGGGAGCCGAGCCAGCCACAGACCGGGCGCTCTCCGGGGGACGCGCTGCTGTTTCCTCATCCGCGATCAAGTGGGAGATGGTGACCACCTCCACATTTACAGCGGAGCAGGAACACAGCTATCGGGCACTTTTAATTCAGTTAGAATGTCATTTCAGATCACTTATTTCACTTATTCAATTCAAAAAAGTTGAACTCATGCACACGCTGACACATTTCAACTGTTTTTTTTGTTTGTTTGTTTTGCTTTTTTAGATGATTGTGGTTTGAGACCTATGGAAAACAAACAATACATGTCCATGATATGGCCTTCGCAAGCCTGGTAAAAACTGCTGAGTTGACAGTTGTCCAGAATACAATAACAGATTCAAAAAGACAGAAGTTCACTGCTAAAAGAAGCTGTCTGTTCATAAGGTGCTACACCAGCTGATTTCTGCTGTTTGTCCTCCTGCCAGAAGGTACAGGTTGAAGTACAGTTAATAAAGTTAAAACATCAGCAACAATAATAAAAAAAAGACAAAATACAAAACATGAAAATAGGGAAAAAAAAAAGAAAACTTCAGGCAAGCTGTCAAGTTCAATGTATAAACTTCAAGTACAAAATATCACTATTTTATATTGTAACCAAAAATCCCATAAAATCATAAGCACACACACAGCATCCATAACTGAACTCAGTTAATTTTACTGTTTACTAATTTGTGTGCCTGATGCAATCAATCCAGCCAAGCTGTTGGTGGCCAAACCGTCCAGTACCTTTTACATTATGCATCCCCCTTTTAAAGACAATAAGATTACTGAAACTTAAGAAGTTGTGCTTATCAACTCCAGAGTCGGCTCATCCATCTCACAGGAAATATTAGAGCACTTTATGCTTCCTTCTGCTGACAAGCTTTATGGAGATGCTGATTTCATTTTTTAGCAGGACTCGGCGCCTGCAGACACGGCCAATATCTGCTTTGCTGTGATTGACTGACCAGCAATCTGACCTACCCAAAACCCCACGGAGAATCTGTGGAGTATTGTCAAGAGGAAGAAGATGCCCAACTGCATTGATTTTATTCAAGAGGACATATGTTTAAGTAGTCCTCCCATTATTGGTCTAACTTAATAAATAAATAAATAAATAAAGGATTTGCAATTTAGCCATCATATCTGAAACAAATCAATGTGTGTGTGGTAAATCAAAATTATAGTTTTGCTTTTAAATGATTAAAATAAATATATCTTCTAACTACAATTGTAATTTATGTAAACGCAGCTGGATTTTGATTCAACTCTCCACACCCCTCCAAAAAAAAGAAAAAAAAAAAAAAAGAAAGAAAATCCAGATTTGGGATGAAACATTCGAACCCAAACCTACAAAAGAATTAAAGGATTTTTATAATGTTGTTATACAGGGGCAAATAATTTGAGTGTTCAATATAAAAGAAATATTAAAAGTTTTTTTTTAAAGTGGAGCGCCATAAAAGACACAAGAAAATGACAAAAGGATAAACAAATATTTTAAACAAATCTTGCAACTTATTGAATTCTTAAAGTTTCTGATCCGAACCTGGGTTGTTCTCACCTGTAAAAGAAATTAAGCAATAAATTAAATAATCTCTGTATATACTTTCCCATTTGACACCTGAATGGTTTATGCCCTTTATTCAGAAAAACCTTTTACATACAACCAAGAACTGTGAAAAGAAATTTGCCTAATTAAAAATATACATATAAAAAGCTTTACAATTAGTTTTGATTGTTTTCTTTTATCCAAAAATCCTTGTGTCTGTCCATATGGAGTACCTGCAGAGACTTCCATTTTCAAATTAAGTTTAATTGATTTATTTCATCATCTTCCCCAGTTGAACATTTACATAAATTATAATTGTAAATATTGCTCGGAATTGGCTCAGTAAAATAAATCAATGTAATCCACTCCTTAAAGCACAGGCCCGAAACTCATACACTATCCATCTGCAGTGGCACTAACATATTTAGACTCTCTTTCTGATTCTTGGGAATTAGGAATGCAATTCTAGAATAAAAGTAATTAAAAAAAACATTTAAAAATGACTCCCAGTGAGCAAATTTTCCCCAAATCAACAGCATCCGATGTGTTGAAATTGCATTTTTGAGCAGGATTAGACCAAATCATAAAGAACGTATTTTACCTCCATCGTCAATAGTTTTATTAACCCATACTCTTATCACCCTCCTTGAAAATTATTATCAAATGCAGTGCCATGAAAGAAAGTTCATACTGCTTGACCTTTTTCACGTGTTGTTACGTTGCAACCGGGAAACTCGTTTTTTTATTGGTATTCTACACAACTTGTAATAAAACAATACATAAATCTTGGAACACCTCCCAGTTGGAAGACAACATCTTCAAACCAGCCAAAATGTTGCTGTTTAACTAAACTAACAAGGAAGCAGGAAGTCAGAAAAGCAACCATGAAATTCTGCCAAGATCTACAGCTCAGGTGGGAAACTCTGACAAATGGAAGCAAAAAAATGTACTGTTGAAAGAAAAAGCCAAAAGAGGTTTGGCACGACCTGTTTATTCACTTTTCCACATTGTAAACAAGTCATAATCACAGTTCTCACGTACAAGTGTTGTCAGTGTTTTCATGGATAAAAATCCCAGTTTAGTTCAAGTAATATATCCAAAGCTTTTGGGATTATTATTAAGATTTTTAGTTCAGTCTATCAGAAGTGCTTGGTAATGTTCTTTTCTGGTTTGATATTTCCTTACCGTATACTCTGAATACTGAAAAAATTGCCAGGCAGATGGACATTACAGACATATTTTCAAATTGACAAATTAACGTTTTTAAATACACCTACATTATGACTGATCTGCTTTTCCTCTAGTCTTGCAAATGTGCGGTCATCTTAAGAAACATCTTAAAACCCAAAACTTTTGTTGACGATACACACAGAATGTCACTGATTGCCTCATTCTTTGGAGCTTTTTGATTGGTCCAGTCACCAGAAGCATTAAGGATGTTTTCAGGCTGTTTTAAACAATATTTTTGGGACATTTTCAAATAACTCCTGATAATAACAAATTTATGACAATTGCTAATAATTTTCTGATTGTTCCTGGCAATTCTGGTAGTCTGTGATCTTTTCCTGAGCAGAGACTTATGGTAGAAAATATTTTGCATCTTACAAAATACATACGTTTTATTTTATTTATTTATTTTTAAATATTCCAACAAATAACTACTTATGTATTCTTTTTTTTTTTCATAATTATGGTCTTCAAAGGCCAGCAAGCCTCCACAAAGACCTTAGACCCAACAACACCAGGCACCTCACCCAAACCGCCCACGAATATGACCCCGTCATGAATGGATCAGGTGATGATGATGATGATGATGCAGGATATACGATCTTTGACGAACTGGACTTTGAGATTAGCAGTAAGTAGTACCAGCTTCTTACTTCAATGTAAGACTTTACGGTAAGTTCCTGCTATAATGTGATGCAAGGTATCGGTAATAAAAGTGGCATGAGGTCACACTTGTATCTTTATTGTGTCCGTAAAATTCTTATCGATGTTTAAAGTACAGTAAAAATACGCAAATATCAGAGGTCACTATTAAATAAACATAAGACATTTATGTAAGACTGATGGGTAGATAAACTTCACTTTCATTATTGTGTTGCAAAATGAAGTCTAGGTTTTATTCGTTATGTTAAGTTTTTTGGCTTTCTATGGAAAATGTATATCCAAATTGCCGTTTAGTCCATCTGTCTTAATTATAAAGATAGATTTGGGAAACATCTCTTAAATGATATACTGCAATAAAATAAATAAAATAAAAAAAAGTATATGTCTAACTTATGGTAAAATACCGGCAGTTGTGATAGTTTACTACACAATTTTACCATATAAACACAGGTTTTATAGTATTTATACAGTAAAATTCTGGAAACCACAGCTGCTGGTATTTCACTGTAAATTACAGACTATTTTTTTTTTTTTTTTACATTGTATTTTTGACAAATAGCTTTTTGCTTTTATTTTGGGGTTTAGTCTTTTGTAGCATAACTTTATAACTAGTCCTGTATATGTAATTGTTCTTGTAGTTGTTGTATGGTTAAATTAATCTATTTCACTCTTAAATTTATTGACTTGATATTTTTACGCTAGCGGTGGTGAGAGATTGTTTGGGGTTTTTTTTGCCTCACCTGCACATTTTGTTTATTTCTCTTTAGATTTGAAGTGAACTAAATTGAATATTGTAAAAAAAAAAAAAAAAAAAAAAAAAAAAAAAGGAACAGACCAAAAAGAAGAACAAACTTTCATATTTAAGTTGCAAAAAGCCATATTGGAGAAACAGCAAACATGTTTTAGAACATTGAACTAGACCAAAATGTAACTAAGGCTTCATGGATGTACAGCAGGACGAAGGAGCAGACAGAAAAGGAGGAAGTTCAATTAATCTCTTCCATGGACCATAATAGGCAATAATACAGCATCTCTTTTGCCATTCAATCAGACACAGATTTAAAGAGGAGCGGCAAAAGCAAATGAGGGGGATTAGCAGTAATTGCCAACAACTGATGCTGTCATCCAGAACATGTTACCGTGGAATATTATCTCTGCTGCCTGGAGGTCGAGTTGTTAGCATGTTATGATAATCATGAGGCTGTCACACAGCAACGCTCTTCAGTCAGAGAGAGGCTTCCTCAGATTTACAGACAATACGAGTTACGACATTTTATTTCCATTAATTACATTTGGATTAGCTTAATTAGCTTTATAAAGGCCAAAAAATTAACACTACATCACTCTGAGCCCACCATCTTCATGATGAGAGATGGCAGAGGCAGCGTCATGCTGTGGGAAGATGGATGGAGATGAAGCAGGGCAGCTTAGGATCTATAGCAATACTTGAATGTAAATGTTCACAGACGTTTTCCATCCAACCCGACTGATAATGAGGTATTTGTTCTCTCAGTAGGTTTAACTGCAAATGTTACAAAACTTTTTAGGATTTTATTTGTTATAAAAAATACACCTTGCACTTCTCCTTTTACTTTGCCATCTTGTGCTTCTTTATGTTGCGAAATCCATTTAAGTTTGTGGCCAAATTGAGAAAAAAAAGTTAATAGGGTGCAAATACTTTTGTAACTAACTAAGTATGTTAAGATTAAAAGTCTTGGTGTTTACAGTGTCATCCATCTTCCCTCGAAGCGCCACAGTAGGGCTTTCCGGCCTATTAAGAGAAAACTTTTTTTTTTTTTTTAAATCACAAAATTCTTAAGATGGGAGAATCATGTGGGCTGCACAGTGGCACAGTTGGTAGAGCTGTTGCCTTGCAGCAAGAAGGTTCTGGATTCGAGTCCCTGGTCTTTCTGCATGGAGTTTGCATGTTCTCCCTCTCTCCAAATTGCCCCTAGGTGTGCGTGTGCATGGTTGTTTTTTCTGTGTTGCCCTGCGACAGACTGGCAATCTGTCCAGGGTGAACCCCACCTCTCGCCCGGAACGTTAGCTGAAGATAGGCACCAGCACCCCTCCCGATCCCACCAAGGGACAAGGGTGTATAGAAAATGGATGGATGGGAGCATCATGTCATACAGACCGTTACCTGTGTGCTTACCTGTTGTTGCCTGTGGTGGCACCAGTCTACTGAAAGCCCACAGGGCCCATTTTAAAGAGATTAACTAATTGATAAAGGAACTGCAAGACTGGAGGTTCAGATTACATGATCAACTACTCAGTATAAATGCAAATTAAATTTGCTTCAGAGGATAACGTCTTTCCGTTGGAGCTGTTGAGACAAAGGCTCAGCATCAGGCCCCCAAATGAAGTGAGTTTCCTATCTGTGCAACCTTTGCAGATGTGCGCTCATGCTATCAGCACTCAGAGCAGCTGAACAGCTTTGACTCTGCAACATGATACGGCGTAAAGCGTGTCAGACTCCCTCACGGCTGCAGCCTCACATACTGATCATATCGAGACACAGAGGGAGAGCGAGGTGTGGGAGCTGCGACGGGCTACGTCAGCAAGTGCACTATCAATCACCGACATTCCTACACTTGTGAGCAGCTGGCCCATTTAGAGGTCATGCACAACATAATGGATTCCCTCTGACAAACTCAGACACTTTTTTTCCTCCATTTTAACCCAATTAGAAGAAATCCTCAGAAGAAGAAAGCATTTTAAGTCATTTTTTAACGGGGATGTTGCCTTTTCTTCCCGTCTGTAAAAACCAGATGCGCTCTAACCTAACAAAAGTTTTTGATGTTACAGTGCGAGAGTAAAAGTTTCAAAATAAAACATGAAATTCAGAAAACTGTTGCAAGAATTTCCTTTGCGCTCTGTTTTGCAAGTCTATTGCAACTTTCTTCACAAATGTTAGCACCTCTGCTATGGTTGTGACCCAAAGCAACAAAATAAATTGTTGCTAAAGCCATTTGCTGTTCTTAAAATGCCACTCTTTGCTACAGTTCTCCAAAATCTAACTTTGTAGGTGACTTTTTGAACCATCTTCCTTGTGGCAAGATGCATTTGGCTCCTCATCCAGCTTTTTTTTGTTGTTGTTGTTGTTCCATTTCAATTTGTTTTTACTCTAGATATCAGATACTTCAGGCTAGCAGCTATTACACTGGAGATAAAAGCTTTTTTCTTTTTTGTAACCAACAGCTGCTTCTCTTGAACAACATGTTCTCTTGTTTTTCCCATTTTTAAGAGCATAGGTTTGAAGTACTTTTGAATGAACTGACCTGAACAGTAACAGATTTTCATACAAAAAAAAAATCTTAATACAGTTCTACAGGTTTTTTTTTAATCTTTTCAACCATGAAATATAGCTTAGAAAATTTTAAGTCACATTATGTTTATATCTCAGGAAAACAAGAAGTCATGGATTACTAATTAAAAGTTGCTAAACGTTCTTATTAACCTAAAAGCTGAGAATATACTCTACAAAACGACTTAAGTGTTTCATTTTTAAATATAAATTGTTAGTGGTGCTAATAAATGCATCGCTGATGATTATGTGAGAAAAACAACATATTTATTTTCTTTTCTGAGTAAATTATGTGCTCCATAGTCTTCAAATGCATGTCTCTGAAAGAAGATGCGTCAATTCTCAGTCCAATTCCCTGATGAACCCCCCACTGATCCGCAGCTCCCCAGACGGACCGAACCAACACGTTTCCACTCGGATGAATGAAGAGACATTGCATAACGAGAAGAACCTGACCAGCCTGACCTGCTGATAACTCGGCTGTTGACATGTTGCCATGATATAGGAACTAGGAAGACATGTGGTTACAACAATATTACTGACATAAACCTATTTCCGTTTATTTTATTTATTTTATTTACATTTTATGTCGGCATCAAGCGCACCTAAAGTCCCTGTAATGAGCCAAGTATGTCATTGGTATGCAGAATATGAATGATATATAATCTCATACTAAAAATTGAGATTACAGTATTGCAGACATTGATATTGCAATGATAATAGTGATGTAATATATTGTGATATATTACATCACTTGTAATATATCACATCTATAAATATATATATTTATAGATTGTGATGTAATATATAAACATCCAGGATAAGCACATTTATAAAATGGCGAGATTAGTGTATAAATGGTTTTATAAATAGTAAATAGCAGGGAGTTTATTGAATTTATTAGTGCAGAAGATAACATCTTTATATTTAGTTGACATAAAAAGATATAAATGCAACAGGAAAATCCTAAATTGTCAGATTATTGTTGTTTAAATACGTAAAGTTTTCTGAATTAAGTTATCTACAATGCTCTTGCTATCAGAAATGCTGTAATCTCTGTTGACAGCTTAGCAGTTGGCCAATCAATAAAAATAAACTGTTTCAGATAAGATACAGTTAGAACTGCAGGTTAATCCTGATCATATTAAATCTCTTACTTCACTATTAATAAAAACGTCCAAAAAGTAAAAATCTTTGAGGTATAGATATATATTTAAAATTAATAGCCATTACCTTAAAAAAAAAATAAATAAATAAAACATTTATTGGCATTCAATTTATATCTCACAAAACACAATAAGGAAATAACTAAATAAATACTAACGGAGAAACTTAGAAAAACCTTGTCATGTAATTTAACAACAAAAAAATAATTTAAAAAAATGTATCTGTTTTATAAATATTTTAATTATTTGTTTTTAGACAAAACACCAGCAAAGTTGAAAAATAAATGTAATCAATTTCTGTCATGGATGGAACAATATCTGTACTTGCTTTTATATCACAGTAAATTACAGTCTTGCAAATGTACTGACACACTTTAAACCTTTTCACGTTTTGACTCATCAAACCTCAAGAGATCAACACAACGAAGTGCAGAATCCAAGAAAATCTTACTCTGACACCCCTAAATAAAACCCAGCACAACTAGTTGCCTTCAGAAATCACATAATTATTCATTGTAGTAAACACATCAGCATGGATGCTCTGTTCTGCGAAGGCCTCTGAGGTTTGTGTTGCTCTGTCCCATAAAATCCAACTAAAAACACACTGAAATATGTGTCTGCCAAGACAAAATGTGTCAAAGGGTATGAATTATTTTGCAAGGCGATCTGCTTGTAAAGTTGAAATCAGTCCAGAATTTTTCTCTTCTTTGTGTTTTGGTCGACCACAGCTGCCAGGCTGATAAAACGTTCCTCTTTTCAATCAGGAAGAAAGCAAAGAAAAACGTTCAACAGACGTGGATAAATCCGACGCTGGATTTGGTTGCTAGACGAGCAGTTTTTAGGCAAAAAAAAAAAAAAAAAAAAAAACGAGAGGGAACGTTTTCCAAGACAGTTTTACTTCCACTAAATTCAGAATACATCTACTCATGATGCGCTATAGGCTAAAAAGATCAACCATAATCTCATCCCTCTTAATACGAGACGGTTCTGTTTGTGCTTTTACTTCTGCCCCCGATCAACAGCTGACTGCTGGGCGAGGGGTCGGCCGCCATGCTTAGCTGTCCCCCCCTGCCTCTTGGCTGCTTTTGCAAACACAAAGAGGCTGCACACCTTCAGACATGTGTGTGCACGCCTCCCCCCCCACCCCCACCCCATTACACCCCACATGAGACCTCATCCACTTAAGCCCATTTCAGATGCTAGGCACTATACAGGCTTTTTGCACAATACGCACACACCAGATAAAACATTTACAGATCACATGCACACATGAAAACACACACACACACAGGAGCATACTTACATCTACGTAGACACACACACTCACACACATCACATGCAGCAGACACACCACAGAGACTTCCAGTCCCCTCCCCCCCAACTGAATAGTCTGTTCTGACAATCCACAGGACAGCCGGAGCATTGACGTCAGAGGCAGGCCCATGAAAATACAGGGTCCCTGGGGGGTTGAGGGAGTTATGCACATCTTCACAGCTTGGCTTGCAACTAGCTCAACAGCCAAAGAGCATATAACCGCCTCCGTTTACTCTTATACACGTACGTAGGAGAAAGCTATGATGAAAGAAAAAAGAAACAAAAAAAAAACAAAATCACACACACACACAGAAGGGTCCACATTTACACAAAGCCTGCCGTGCACAAATTTGTATGCGACTGCAATGCGGCTCATCTCAAATGTGACGTCAATGGACGTCACTGTGCTGTGATCCATTAGGACAAATGTGAGATAGGTGCATAATTTAGGTTAATGGAAATACGAATCACAGCACACCATTTACCTGCCCCGTGCCGTCTTAATCACTGCCGTTTTGAATAACTGCCGTCAGACCGTAGTAGACGCACCCAGAGGAAAGGTTTGTTTCTCCCTCAGATGTCCCTGTTCCCCAGGGAGAAGATGACATCTTTGTTTGTCGCTTAATAATGTGAAACTTGTTCTGTTTTTTTTTTTTTCCCCTTCTTCTTCTGAGACATCATTAGGACACGATGTCCAATAATCTCTTTGTTTTCATTCCTCTCATGTTTTTAAAGCCTGGAACAGGTGAACAGTAGTTGCAGTTTGCCTGCAGGAGACCAAATAGTATTTGTTGCACTGACTGAGGAGAAAAAAAAAAAAAGAAGTTTAAAGAATTATTAGTGTGTGCAATTTTTATAAAAAATTGCTTAATGTGTTTTGGATTAAAAAAAGAGAATAAAGACGTTTTCTTATTTTGTTTTAATGAGACACGTTCTACCTACAATAAGGGACTCTTTTTATTCCAGGCACCTTTTTAAAAGGTATTAAAATGGTTCGTTCTGAAGTCTGGAAAAGATCAGAAGTCTGGCTTGGAAATGAAGAAAGCAACAAAGCATCCAGCTGCTCCGACTCAAATTTACGTCTGAAGTTCACAGACGGAGCAGTGAGGTTACAGCGGAGAATCGGCCCGAGAGTTTTGGCAACTTCCTGCAATATGCTGATGTGTGGGGGCTTTTATTTGTTCAAAGTAAATGACTAAAGGGAAACATTTTATAGATAAATTATATGTCAACATCAAATACCTGAAGCAAATAATATATGAATTTGTGTTATTTTCCTGTGGTTACCTCTCTTCTCTTGGGCTCTCTGTAATAACCTTAAAGGCTAAATAGTGTAATGAGAAAAAATATGACATCCTGCAATAGCCTCTGAGTTTTGCAAATATGTTTGGATTTATTAATTTTAACAAAACAGAGAAGGTTCATTACATGCTAAAAGAAAGGGCAAAGTTCTATAGATTGTGCAAAAGTCTGAATTCTCCAACCTTAGTAGATGTTGGAAAATCTGCAGGAAACAACACACGATTATTTTGGGTGAAAAATGTTACACTTCAAATTGCAGCTGCATTTTTTTCTACGGAGATCATGACTCTCAAAAAGCAAAAATTACCTATGAAAATATGCATGATCATGGTTGGCAACACTACATAGATAAACAACGGTTAGACTCATCAGTGAGGTCATTAGATTGTCATTAAATAAAATGATAAAAATCGAGAACAGATGAACAAACAAAATGTCTTGTGCTCAAGCGGATGAAATGTTTGGAGATAAACTCAGAAAGTGCAGCTCACCTCACTCATTCACATTTGTTAGGGCTCTCTGTCAACTGGTTTTGCGCTCTCTGCACTCTGGAGTATTTCCATCATTAATTTGAAGCTTGTTAGCTAAATCGGCTCATTGACACCGTTGGGTCCTCACATGAGCATCTCAACCAAGACCAAAATGAGAGAATGGGAGGGATTAAATTGACTCCTTCTCACGCAAAATGTGACATTATTGCTCAAAACCTCAACTGAATGCATACAAATCTGTAAAGACCATCATGCTCTGCATCATAGTACATATAGAGAAGATAAAATGTCTTCTTCTTTTAGAGTTCATTGTCAGGACGGGTGTAGCTAGCTGTTGAGAGCGCAGCGTGTTGGTTGTCCCTTTCCTGCCCTCCCCAGTATAATCTTTACCCAACATGATTAACTGGCCGCTGGTGTATTGATAAATACTTTTTCCCACTTTGTAGCCATTAGCTCCAAAAGTCAAATCAATGAGTGGAGTGACAAAAAAACAAAGCCGCTGATGTTAGCCAGTATGGTACTCTTATAGTTATGTACTGTCCCAACTGTTTGCAACACAGAGATCTTTCAAATTTAATAAAATTTAAAAGAACGTGGACGTATTTAAAGACATGCAAAATGTCTTCAGTGAACCTGCTCTGTTCTGTGAACGTAGCATAAGATGCTAAGGTTTACACTGAATAGATAAGCTCTTAAATGGCCCCGTCCACAAAGAAGTGGACCAAAATGTCGCATTTCTCATAAGGCGAAATTATTATTGTCTTGTAATAGATGTATAATTAATATGAACAAAACTGTGTAAGTGTAAAGAGTGTTTTTGGACCAAACTGTATCTACACAAATAACGGAATAGCGGTATGAATGATATGAAACATGACGATAACAGGAATGTGTTTACTTTTTATAATTGCAGGGTTTTTTTTATGCATATTTTCCTAATAGGTTTGACAACATCTGAGGTGGAGCATGACAACACGAGCTCCTACTGCCTGATTACAGCAGGACTGTTGCTCCTTTGTTGTTGGCCGCTCTGATGAGGTGAATTTGGGGGTCTAAGCTGATGCACTTCTGAGTCAGCAGCTGAGGGTAAAGAGTCAGATCTGTGTGTGTGCGTGTGTGTGTATGTGTGTGATGGGAGGGTTTGGGTGTACAAAGGGCTGGCATGGTGGAGCACACATTTACAGACACCAGCTGTACATACTGATACAGCGCAAAGTCTCTGATTGACAGAAACAAACTTGTGACACATTAAGGATTTTTTTTTCTTTAAAGGAAATGCTTTAGTCCGTTTTCTAGGATTTGGCTTTTCTTATTTTGTGTTCACACTGGCTGCAATTATTGCTCGCCTCTGGCAGCAAAAAATAGCTTTTATAGAAATAATAAGATTTAAGAAATCAGAAGTTGTTGTTTTCTTAGGAGTACTGTAACATTTCCTAAGTTGCTGCTAATTTTGGCAGTCCACCATTTCAGTTTTTGTCTCTCTAACGTCTTGTGGGATGTTTTCAAGTGAAAGTCAAAGCTTATTTATACAGCACATTTACAACAGCCTCAGCTTCACAACAAACGACATCAGAGCTAGAAAAATTATAAAACAGAAAATTAGATGAAGTTTAGGAAAATTGGCAGACGATACCACAAACTGACATGAATAAAAACTAAAACAGTGTTCAATTTCAGCTGCAGCAATCCATCATTTTGAACAAACGATGGATCAATCCATATGTCTTGTCAGGCTTAATGAACCAGTGCTTTAATGTCATTTTCTAAACTATATTCATAGTCAACTGGTTATGTGCCTCAAGTAGGTAATACAGCAACAGTTTGGCTCAAATGTAGATCATAAACAGGACCAAATAAGGATCAGAATCGCAATCAGTAGCATCAGAGTGTCTTCAGAAAATAGCTGAAAACTAAATGACATCACATGTGTCACTTTTGTGATTATGCATCTCTATAAAATAGGTTATATTGCTAAAAGTATTCGCACGAGTGACGTCTCATTCTGAATCCATAGGGGAAAGAGTGGAACACATCCTCTGACTTTTGAAACTCCTTTTGCATCTGTGCTGTTTAGCTAATAAATTTGCAATGTGTTGGCATCTCAAAGAACTTGAAAAATTTATTGACTAAATCCGATGTAATCTGAGGCTTCCTGCATGCATGCCAGACGTAAAATCAAGCTCATTCGGACAAGGAACATGGGGAACCCATAAAAGGTTTCTCCAACTGAAATGCATCAGTTTGAAACCCGAGCTTGGCGCCACATTAAGTCATAACCTGCTTTCTCTGGAACAAATGCAGCGTTTTTATTCACAATGCCTGAACAGGAAATGTGAAAGGTGTGAGCAAAGTAAACAAAAGCACCCAAACTTACTTGTAACTCATAAAGCGGGATTCTGTGTGCCAGTGTTGTAATTCCTTGATAGATGTTTGATGTAAAATTGTTGAAGAGCAGCGGTTGTTCTCATCAACACCAGAAAAATTACACTCTTAATTATGTTTTTCCTTTAAATGTGCTTATATTTAATACCCGCAAGAGGATGATGTGGTCGGGGAGCTATGTAAAAGTTCATATGTGCATCACTGCAAAGCAGAAACAGGATGAGAAGCCGCATGAGTGCGCGCTCTGATGTCACAATGTAGAGATGCAAACAACAATGTGGGTATAACAGCTCATATGCTTCATTTCTCTTGAAACATGAGTCAACTAAAGCAGTTTTCAAGTGTGTAAATGCATGCCTTTGGTATGTTGTAGGGTAGACAAACTGATTAAAACTGATGTGTTATTTATCTTGTTACTATAGAAAGCATGAGTTCTTGCATCCTCAAGTTTCATTTTTTATGAGTTTCAACAAAAACCTGAACAGAGTACAAATTATTACACTTTAGATGCTTCTATTGCAATAAGGTCTGTCGGACGTTATGAAACAACCCTGTTATGTTATGTGGTGGAGGCATTTCAGTGCCGCTTTGGCATGGCAACTCAAATGGATCGACACCATTTCAAAATCAATTCATACTTGTCAAAGAGTGTTAGTGTAGCGTCCTGCATTGAATACACATTATTTACACTGCAGTTTGTGAAGGTTCTGAAAATTCCAATAAAACCAGTTTTAATGCCTTACCTGGCATTTCAACCAGAACCAGATGAAGAAGAACAGGTCCATTTCAGATGAATTTAAAGCCATAAAGTAGTGAAATTATATATTTTTTTTATTTCTGAATGTTTTCTTTCAGATGTTAAGTACTAAAATATATAAAAAGCAAGTCATTTAAAGTATAATAAATCAATGTAAACATCACTGCTCTTACTATGCAATGTCTTCTGACTCCGATTTGTGTGTTAGGGTTGATGACATCACAAGAGGCACAGGAGTTGAAGTAATCAGTTTATATACATAAATATTATCCAGAGAAAGCTTTTTTTTCCCAGAAGGATGAATTTTATCTCAATTAAACAATTATTTACAATAAAATAGCAAAGTCAACAGATTAACTGGTTTTACCGGATATCTTTGCTAGTAGTTTTAATGTAATTTAGTTGTATAAAATTTTCACCGGCAACAATATTAAGAACCAAAATTTGCATTGTGTTCAGTTTTGAACGAACAACTAGGGACGTGACGAAACAGGTTTGCTTTGGTTCATAGTGGAAGTGAATGAACACATTAGTGCAGATCTGCAGATGTTGAGCACTGTAGATTTCTTCAGCTGTAAATCAGAGCCTTCAGTGGGAATGGAAAATGCCAGTTTTTGTTTCCATTACCTTTTACAACCCAGAACTCTGTGTCTTGATTTAGTTAATAATTTTATAGCCATATAAATGAGAACGGCTCAAGCAGGGAAAATATTTTTTTTTCCTTCCTTTCTTTGTTTCTCTTTCTTTCCTTTTTTCTTTGTGTAAACAACTTATCAAAGCTAAAGAGCACAGCATATTTCATATAACACTGTTTTCATTTAAGGACTGTTCAACATATAATCATACAGAACCTGGAATAGCAGAAAATTAAAGATCTAAAGAATTTAACTGCGCATTTCAATAGTAATTCATCACTGAAACTCATTCCCCTTCATTTTACCGTATTTTGCTGGGTTGCAATCAAAAAAATGTATGCATTTAAAAGGGAATGTGCAGAGGGGAAAATAATGGTAGTGTATCCAATAAGTGGGCTATTTGATACACTAATAATTTGTTCAAATTTCCCTACTTACAAAGAATGAAAAGGTCGGTAATTTTCATCATAGGTACACCTCAACTATTAGAGACAGAATAAAAAAAAACCCAGAATATCACATTGCATAATTTTTAAATATTTATTGCCATTTTGTTGCACGTAATAAATATTTGATCACAACCAACTAGCAGTAATTTTGGCTCTTTAAGAAGCCTTTCTATCTCTGCTCATTATTTGTATTAATTGCACCTGTTTGATCTCATTGTCTGTATAAAAATACACCTGTCAATCAGACTCCAACTTCTCTACCTTGGGACAGACCAAAGGGATGGGCTGCAGGACACCAGAAATAAAATGACAGGAAGCCGTTGTGGTCAACAGGCAAACAATGTTGGTGAGAAGACAACAACTGTTGCAGCAAATATTAGAAAATGGAAGAAACTCCAGATGACCGCAGTGGCGCAACTACACATTATTCAGGTGGATGCGAAAACATAAATCGGCAATAGGAGGCATGGGAGAAGGTCACGGGGTCAGATGAGAACAAAGTAGAACTTTATGGCGTAAACTTCACTTGGAGGAAGAAGAAGGATGAGGACAGCTCCGAGAAAACCATCACTGCGGTGAAGCATGGGGGTGGAAGCATCATGCTTTGGCAGTGCTTTCTGCAAAGGGCACAGGGCGACTGCACTTTGTCAATTAGAGGATGGATGGGGTAAGGTTTTGTGAGATATTGGGCATAAAGTTCTTTCCCTCAGACCCAAAACACACAGCCAGGTCAACTAAGAAATTACTCCGTAAGAAGGATTTCAAGACCGTGGAGTGGCCTAGCTGGTCCCCAGACCTGATCCCAGTGGGAAACCACTGGAAGGACGTGAGGCTCTGTGCTGACACCTGAAATATCTGGAGGAGGTCTGTACGGAGGGCAAAAATATCCACGCTGTGCAAACCTGGAACAAACATTCGGTTTTATTTTTCTATTGTATCAAATACTCATTTTATTCCATAAAATGCTAATCAATTGTTTAAAAATGATAAATTTCAGCATGCATTTGTACTCTGATACTCAGAAATGAAATCAAGCGCAACTAGTTGAACGTAACGCAGTACCACTGCAAACCTACGTAGACATGAGAGCCCATCTAAACTAATGGGCAGGATAAGGAGAGCATTAAACTCTGAAGCTGAAGTTGCTGAAACAACATCACACACATAGCAGTAATTAAGATGCTGGTGTCAGAAGTATTTATTTTTAGCTGCAGATGCATCCTTTGCTACAAATGATCAAGAGTTGACTGTTGCTAATGCTAAGATCTTTTTATTTTGGGCAATAAAATGTTTATTTTCTTATTTAAAAAAGGAAATTAATTATCTATTTATTTATTTATTTGTATTCCTCACTGTATGAGTCATGGGCAATGTTGGAGGAAAACCTACAAAAGGCTGTAAAAGCAAAGACAGGAGTGAAGATTCACCTTCCAACAAAACAACTTACTGCCAGAGCTGTAGAGTATACATGGGCTAGAGTGGCCCAGTCAAAGTTTAGACCTCTTTATCTGTGGCAACAAAACCAACATCCACAATTGCCCTGCATCAAATTTCCCAGCGAAATGAGGAAAATTTTCAGTGATTTGCAGAGCTGGAAGAGGCCATAAAGCGGACGACAACATAAAGGAAAGTCTACGTTTGAATACTTTTGGAATCTCATTTGCATTCTGCGAAGCTGACAATGCAGTTATTTCAGGAGCAAAGGGGTTCAAATAATGCTGGCAAATAAGAAGGAGAACTGATTTTGATCACGGCGGCTGGGAGAGAACACGTTCACAACGCCGGACAGGTGATGCAGCTTTCCAACGCCGTGTGAGTGGAGCTGCAGAAAGCACATAAATCAAAGGGAAAGAAATGTGCGAAAGAAAAAACATGAAAAAAAAAAAAAACTCGATGAAAAAGAGTGCACAGGGGTGGCGGTGGCTGTGGTGGTGGTGATGGCTGGTTGTAGCGGCGGTGGTGGTGGTTGTGCTGGGTGGTGAGGACGGGGAGGAAGGGGGTGCATTTGCGTCAGAGCCGTAGCCAATGAAGTCAGAGATGGGGCAGGCTCGAGCAAGGAGATGCTGTTACTGCCACTCACAGGAACCCGCTCGGGCCTCATGTCCTCCACATCACAGCGCTGGCGCAAATTATGTCTGCCTGAGCGTCTGTGACACATGCATGCACAGTAAAATGTAATTTATGCGCATTACACACATGTTCTGCACGGCTCTCCTGCACTGAAATCAGCCTGCCGGTAAAAATCTCTGTGGAAGATTTTAGCCGGAGTTTGTCTGGGGAAATTGATGAGAATTAGCTCCACATACCCTGAATTACATGAGTCTTTATAAAGCAACACATTGTTTATTTATAAAGCAGCTAATACAATGTAGGATTGTTGTTTCATGTTTTAAAAGAACAGCAAAGACTCCAGTGCAACAGTGTTAGTTAGTGTTATACAACACAATGTGTTTTGTGGGAGGTGTCTCAAATGGAAATAATCAAATTAAATTTGACCAAAAATGTAATTTCTACTACAAAAAGAAAAGAAAAAAAAAAGAAAAAAGGGAGGAAAGAGACAGCGGCATAGCTACATAAAAACCCCACCCTGCTTTCATTTTCTTTCATTTTTTTTCTGTCTTTGACGTGAGTCTCGCCACACATCCGTCACAGATGTAAATTCTGGGTTTTTAGATTAGCAGTTTGTGTTTCTGTTGGCACCGGTGCTGACCCAGATTATTACATCTGTAATTCTAGAGGATGATGAGATGATGATGATGAGCATGTGGTCAGAGCTCCGTGTGGGAAGGGGAGAAAGAAAGAAAGAAAAAAAAACAAATTCATTCGCTTTGCCGATGTCATGAAGTCAAGCAAAAATGCCTCACTGTGTAAATCTTAAGCTGCAAAAAAAAATAAATAAGAGGAAAATAGGGAAGTCAAATTTGCTTCCTCTAATGTGCTCAGAATGTGTTTCACCAAAAAGGATCTGTTGCTGATCTTGAACAAAACATGGGTTTAAAGCGTGTTTCACTTTGCTTTTTTTTTTTTTTTTTTTTTTTTTTTTTTGTGGCGTTAACAAAAGAGAATCAGCTGCAGCTCCACTCGCAGGAAACACATCGTGCAGCTGATGACGCAAGCAGGAGACATGAGCCGTGACCTCATCCGCTCCTCATCAAACCGTTACTCTGCTCTCTACCTTACACACACACACACACACACGCAGAGACACACGCACGCACGTGTAATACTGAGTTAGTGTTGGCTTTGAAGAGGCATCCATTCTCCTTCAGTGCTATATGATGCAGTCGCTTTGCTTGCTGAACACACACACACACACACACACACACACGCACATTGACGTGCTAACCATGACTTGGCCTGCAGCAGACCTTCTGCTAAACACATGCTGGGACCATTACTGATGCACATGATTGGTGTGTATTTTTGTGTTTTAGAAAGAAAATGTGAGCACACTGAGGTACATGTACAAAATTATTCCTGTTAATATTATAATTATTACTATTATTGCTGTAGCAATAATAGTAAAATATAATAATAATTCTTAGTAATAATTAGTAATGTTATAATTAATATGTTAATGCATTAATAATTATTATTAGTATTGTAGCAGTGGTGCTTTTTTGAAGCAAAAAGATAAAAATACTGATTTTATTTTAAATATATACTGTATATATCTTGCTGGCTGAATAGGTTTACTACAGTTAAATAAATTGTTATATATAGGACAGCACATTTTCTTGTAAGATATTATTGCTCCTGAAACTTGATCACAATTCATTGTGTTTTCAGATGAAAACAAAGTACTAGATTTAAAAAAATATATATATATTGTCACAACAATCTGAAAGGTATGCTGTGCTGATGTGTTCAGTTATTCTTAAAGTGAGATTCCTAAATCAAATCCAGTAGAACCAACAAACTAAACTTTTATCTGAAGGAACTGTGGAGGAGCTGCACAGATTCACAGTTCAAGTTGGAGAATCTGCCAATACATCAACTATACTCATGCACAAATTTGGTATTGATTAAAAAACATCAAGAAGTTAGTTAGAATTATTTCTGTTTACAGAGGGGCACAGCAAACAAACATATGTGAATAGGTACTCTGCTCTGCTCAGAGGGAACTGATACTACACTGTTTTGCTACATGCAAAATGTCAGCCTTGTCAGAGCACTGAACACACCATAGAAACCACAAACATGGTGGTGGCAGCATCATGCTGTCACTTCACTTTTCTTCAACATGGCCGAAAGTAAAAAGGGCTGAATACAAAATCATGCCACACATTTCAAATTTTTATTTGTAAAATATGTTGAAAATTATTCATAATTTTCCTTTAACTTTATACTACTTTTCAAAAGTCTAACGGAAAAACAAACAAACATGTATTGTAATTTGTGGTTGCTATTTTGTGGTTGCAAAGTTCAAGACAAGACAATTTCTGCAAGATGCTGCAGAACTTGTCTTGCAATGTCAAGACAATTTCTGCATGTCACAGTTCTGTTTTAAAATACAGAACTTTGAATGCCTTCATAAAATAATACATTAATTTCGGCTTCAAAAATTATTGTAAACAAAAGAGGGGGGAAAAAAAAAGAAAGGTTTGCAGCTGCTGGTGTGAGAAGCAGCTGTTTTCCTGCAACCCTCGTCCGAAACCAAACAAAGTCCGTATGAATCATAAGTGAGAAATATGGGTGCTGACGTAGAGGCCCGTCGATTTCTCTGCACAGCACACATCAGCACAGGCTGAGGTGGCCAAGCAGCCAGACGCCAGGTCTGCCTGTTTACTGATAACACATGGACACAGTCCATTCATGATCTTAAGCCTACCACACACACACACACACACACACACACACACTGACCAGCCTCGTCATTTGCCCCTTCCTCAACCTTTACTCTTTTGATAAGCTCTAACAACACTTTTATAGCTCCGGCTTTAATTGCTGCAACTTTGTGCTTGCTTATTAATAGAGTCAAAATGAGAAGAAACAAACTCAACATTACGGGTCAACACTTTCGTCAGCAAATCAATAAAACTTTTTATCTGTCTTTTATTGATTCATAAAAACTCAGATAATAAAGCTTCATTTAAAATTAGGGCACATATAAATCTGTCACATTGTGGGAGGCTTTCCACATTTGTTACCAAGATTAGAAATAAAGCTGTTAATAAAAATAATATAACAACCATAAACCGTGAATGTTCTGCTTTGCTTTGATGCTAGCCACAGCTCCGAGATGCTTCATCTTTATACTTTAGCACCACCTAGTGTCTGTCTGTGGCAGGACATGCAATGAAGACGTTAAAAGCTTTCAATAACACACATAAGATACTAAATATAACAAAACAGGAAAGAAAATGCTCTTTCCAGGTTCAACTTAATTCTTGGATCTGCACTGAACTCAGATTATTTTAACTCCAGAGTGTCAAAAACAACAATTTTTTCTATTAAGAGCAACCATTTTGAAATGTATGGAACAACATATAAGGCAACTATTTCTCAACTATCTCTGACAGTATTTGACAAATATGAGACAAAATATTATTCTGTTTCACCTACACAGGTAAATCTTTGGGTTTCATTGTTTGAAAAACTACAATATGCTGAAACAGACAATAATCCATACAATTTATGCAAGAAATTAACTAAACATTAAACAACATTTTTTAATCTATTACCTGTTTTACACACTAAATGGTTTCAGAACTAAATAAAGGATATGAGTTTAAAATTATTCTGATTTGTAAAACCTTCGGCTCAGCTTGGAGAGCAGGTCATTTGCACAGCTGTGATGATTATTAATGCACAAGGGGTCGGGGGACGCAGTCGGCACCCAAGGGTGGCCCTGTAATTGACAGGTTCACGCTGCACAGTAAGAGGAGAGACAAAAACGCTTTGTTGTCCTGATATGAATCTGAATGCCCCGGCCTCTACGCCTCTCCTGGATATCTGAGCAAACAAAAACCATCGCCATGAGAAAATACGAGCTTGAGTGTTCAGATGTTCTAGTGAATAAAGCAGCAACGGCAACACGGCGGCTGGCTTCGTTTTAGATGCAGATATAGAGGATCCCGCAGTAAATTAGAAAAGCATCAGGGCGTCATTTATTTCAATAACTTATTCAAAAAGTAAAACTCATTTATTATATAGATTCGTTACATAGAGCTACATATTTGAAGCATTTAATTATTAAAACTTATATTAAAAACTCACAATTCACAGAGTTTACTGTTGAGGAAAGTTCAGTGGGAAGAAAAAATGTGATAGATAAATGTATTTCGGTAGCTACACGCTGTAATTATTAATTTATCAACATTAACAAAAATATATTCTCAAAATTAATGTATGAAACATTAGTTTCACTTTTTGAGTTAAATGACTGAAACATTTTCACAATTATGAACAAACTTGCATTTGCAATGTCCACAAAGATTTTTTATTTTTTTTTATTAAGCTTGAGCAAATCCAAATTTTTCTTCAGGATACTGTTATTTAAATTTATTTAACATATTGGTTGTGTGATAATGCAATTTTGGTTTTTTCACACGTATTCTCCAAGCATTTGCATGTTGCCACATTTAAGTTCGATTTAAAATCTGAAATTGCTATATTACACTGCTTCTTTCAGTAAACCGCAGTGACCTAATCACACATAAAAGCATAGATGAGGCCAAACATTTGAGTGGGAGAGGTTCAGTGGGTGTTTACCCGCTGAGGAGTCACAGATGTCCCTCACAGTGGGAGAAGGAAGCTCCTTGCTCTCTTCTGCGTAAGCCAAGGGAAACTCTGATTTGGGCACAGAGCCCAGCAGCAAAACACAGAGCCGAGGAATCAGGTCGCATCTTCACCGCAAACCGAAGGCAAAACCGACCAGAACGTCTGCAAAGTCCAGAATGGCATCTGTCTCAGTTGGTAACGACATACAGCAGTGGTCCCCAAACTACGGCCTGCGAGCCGAATCTGGCCCGCCTCCACATTTGGTCCGACCCCCTCAACAATACCAGAGAGCATTTAGATTTTTTTTCATATACCGTATTTTCCGGACTATAAGCCGCTACTTTTTTCCTAAGCTTTGAACCATGTGGCTTATATGTGAATTTTTCTTCAACCACCAGGGGGCTCTTTAGGGCGTTTTAATGGGCGCTTTCTTCTTTTATTTCCAATTCTGACTTCCAATGAATCAAAGCGCCCATTAAAACGGAATTAGGTTTTAATAGGGAATTGAAATTTGAGAATGTTGTTGATCAGTTAAATAGCATTAAGGGGGAAAAGAAGATTTTTCGTTTTTTTAAATAATACTGGGATCATGACAATTTGAGGTATATATATTAGGATCCAGTAGATGGCAGTAGTGCAACAATAATGGATGGAAGCTGCCGTTGAAATCTGAAGAAGAAGAAGAAGAAGAAGAAGAAGAAGGTGCCCATTTTCATTTAGCACATGCTAGTCGCAGACACAAAGGATCAGCACTTGTACTGTTACAGTTACCATAATTAGTTCAGTTAAATCTAAACTTGGCAACTTTTTCTTTTTCAACCATAATAAATGTGATATTCAATTGACCTGTTATGACTCAAATGTTGGGTGTCCGCCCCCCTCTGCTGCTGCTGCATCGCTGTGGAAAACCTGGAGTGGCAGAGATATCTGCGGTTTATAGTCCGGTGCAGCTTATAGTCCAGAAAATATGGCATTTATTTCATAAATAGTGTTATTTCATGGATTTTTTCTGTGAAGAATCCAGAGAGGGTTATTTGGTTATTATTTATTTCATTAATAGTGTTATTATTTATTTCTTGAGTTTTATTCTGTGAAGAACCCAGAGAATGTCATTTGATTGTGCTTTCTGGAAAACAATATATTTTTACATATAGGCACTCCTGCAATCGTCACACTTTTTCTGTTACAAACTGACTCCGGCCCCCCACCAGAGAAGGGAAAAGTTATGTGGCCCTCCTCACAGGAAAAAGTTTGGGGACCCCTGACGTACACAGAACATCAGATCATAAAGAAAAGATCTGCTACGTTTGTTAGAAATTAATACTTGTACTGCAGAGTTGATTCTTGCATTGAAATTTAAATTTGATTCAAAATCAAGACTACAAACTTTACCACGTTCAGCCTCTAATCATTAACCTTTAGTTTATGAAACTAAAATTTATGTTAATTTACTGATTTGTCTAATTTTTTAAAGTTTCTTGGGTACAAAATCAGCGCTTGAAGCAGTAAGATAGAACATCAATATAACACTGATTAATGGCACATGGGCTCATTTTAATTCTAATTTCTGAGCTGCACGTTTCAATTTCTGTTTTTCTTTTGACTTTTCCTCAGCAGCTTCTGTGTACTTTGCAGTTTATTTTCTGTGATGACCTGGTGAGAACCTATTTGGCCTCTTTGCTGTTTTTTAGATTTGTAATTTGATCTTTTCATGCCCAACTTACTGTTCCCTTTTAAAGACCTCACCGGACTTCATTGATGATAAGAAATCAGGGATGGCACAGTTTCTCTTTGTCAAACTCAAATAAAAACAATCTTGTGCTCTTAGATTTGACATCACTAAACATATTTTTTTATTTAAAAAAATTACATACCGCAGCTTTAATTCTGCATCTGTTGGTCTTAATAAATGCACCTGAGACTAAGTGACTTTATTTCATCATCTGTAGTGGCTATATTAACCAAACCATCAGTGATTACACTCTAAGAAAGCTGCAGCACACAGACATATTCAGTGAAGGGAAACAAACCTAATGTCTTTATCACTTATTGAAACCACAGTCAGGCAGACAATTTTGTCTGCACACTTCATACAAGCTGGCACAACTCCCTGGTTTTAAGGTGATTTCGAAACACCTCTTAACCAATACAGCCTCTCTAACTGCTGAGATTTATGTAAAAATGCAGACTGAAAATGAAAAATTATTACACTTTGGCAGCTAACGATGATGCTCTGCTGTGTTTCATCAAGTCAACGGGAAGTTTTAGAGCACTTTCTGCTTCCCTTTCCTAACAACCTTAAAGGAAATGTTGATTTCATTTTCCATCAGGACTTGATTGTTGAAAAAAAGAGGAGAGACACAGGAAAGCAACCTGCCCTTCTTTATCAATACAGATGAAGCCTGGCGAAGCTCTGAAAAAGCTTCAAAGTTTTCAGTTTAACAGAAAACAGTGACATCTGGTGGCCAATTAAAGTCATATCAACAAGAACTGACATGGCTTCGTCTGATTGTGGTGGTTTTAATCCGATTATGTTTTGTTCATTTATACAAACTAATTATTATGTCATAATTATGCATGATGCATGAGAATGAGCTACATGTTATTTTTTATAATAATTTAAATTAAAAAACAACTTCACATCTATATTTCAAACCAACTGAGCACAAAGTGGAGTGACAATGACATTCACTTATGACACGGAAAAAAATTTAGTCATATGTGAAATAATCTGTCAGAGAAACTAGTACTTTTTTAAATCAATGTTGAGGAATTGTTTACTTAAAACAAGCATTTGTATCTTGTTAGTTTTGTCCTATTTTAAGTGTACTGAGATATTTGCAATAAAAAGCAGGCAAAAATTCTTGATAAGATTTAGTGTTTTTCCAGAATAGTTTTCAGTTCCTACATCTGCTCTAAGGCAAAATAAATGCAGTAGAAAAACTACCCAAAGAAGAAAAAAAATGCCATAATTGGTTTGAAACACCCTTACATATCATTGACCGTTTAGTTGTTACCTTTATTTTAATCAAACCACCAAAAGTATTCATCATGACTCCGAATGCAACTCCATTAGATGGTTTGTAAAATGAATCCCACCTTCATAACCGAGTGAAGACAAACGCAATCTCCAATTTAAAAGCAGTTCTCCACTTCAACATATTTTTCTCCAACAGAATGGAGAGCAAACTGAGCCGACCTCCATCTTTCTCTTTAACTCTGCTGACACACTGAGGATTTCTGCTTTATTCTGTAGCTAAAATCTAAATCTGTTGTCTCACAATTGTGACCCCACGGGCGACTAAGAGGAGATTAAAAAACGTAATCCTCTGCATCAAAAATTATTTTTCCAGAAATAAAGACGCTGGTACCACTTCAACGTATCTGTAACTCCTATAATGAACACACTCCGACTGCATGGGTTTATATAAGACATTTTGGAGACACTGGATTACTGAATTGACATGATTAGTGTTGGATTATCTGTAAATTGATCAAATGACTGTATCCTGTATGTGCTGTATTCAAAATAAACCTATAAAACATCAAGCCGGCAACCTCCGTTAGTTTTTCCATTTTAATTTCTCAATTCATCTTTTCACAATTTATCACACAACAACCAGAAATGAAAGTGGATTTATGAGAATGTTATTAATAAACTAAAAACAATGTGGCATGCTTCTGTAATCATCCACCCTGAATTAATATTTTCATAAACTAGCTCCAGTTTGAACATCTGGAAACTATTTTTTTTTTTTTTTTTTTGCCTATTTGCCAATAGATCAAGTTCGGTCAGATTGGATGGAGAATGTTTGTAAACATCAATTTTCAAATCCTGTCACAGATTCTCAATTGGATTTAGGTCTGGACTTTGACTGGACCAGTTTAATTCATGAATATGTTCAGATCTAAACCAGGGGTGGCAACTCCTGTCTTTAAGAGTTTGGGTTGTTCCTTCAGGAGGTAAACCTTTGTGTAGATTAACATTTGCCCTGATTTATGTCCATGCATTTTAAACATCAGCTGTGACAAGCTATCCTCTTCCTATTGAAAAAAAAAACGCCAAAGCACAATTCTGCCAGCCCCATGTTTCCCCATGTCGATGGTGTGGTCAGAAAATAGAACGTTTGCTTTTTTCCTCAGTCTTGAAGACCAAAAGGGTACATTTTTGCCTCGTCTGACCTGAAAACCTTCTCCCATATGTTTGCTGGGTGGGTGTGGCTGCTGCTCATTTAACAGCTTGTTTTTAATTTATCTCTGAGTCAGTTACTCCTCTGTGCCATGGATTAATTCTCAGAGATGAATAAGGTACTCAAAATGAAATTTAATAGTGAAAGTTCTCCATACACTTATCTGCTACGTTCCTTTCTGGTCATGACAGTATCTGTTCACTAATTATCTTGATAAAGATGTATTTAACCCCTTTATTGTCACAAATTGACCTCAAACCACCACAAAACCTAAATGGCTGATGTACAACTTAATGCAAGTCCTTTGGCTGCAGAATCATGCCAAATTCAGCCAATTTGCATATTAAATGCTACAGATTGTTGAGTTCAAATAATCTGTTGATTAGCAAAACGGGATAAATGTTTTTATTTTTCTATAAACTACATCCTTCTGAATGCAATTAGCATGTATTCAGAGCTAGAGGGGGATAAAAATCAATGCATGCCACACTTTTCAGATTTATTTGCAAAAAACTTCTTTGGAAAATGATGTATAATTTTTACTCCACTTCACAATTACGTGCTAACTTTGTGATGGTCTGCAATACTGGCTCCAAGTTACTCGCTCAGGTGTTAAGAAATGCAAACTATTCATACACATGCGCTCTCCCAACAGTTCAACTTTTAAACAGCCGTCTCTCTTACCTTGCTGCTCGCTGCTCCGTGCCGGGGGGGATTCTTGGATGCCCTGGTCATCAGGACTTTTCCGTTTCTTCGACATCTGCCGCTCCCCTGTTCCAGTGATGGACCGATGCGCCGCCGACTCTTGTGTTTATCTACCCGTACAGCTACTGATAGCGCGAGATACGTTCAACCGGCGGGATATAAAACACATTCAACAGTCTTGAGGAAGCGAGATAAGAGATGCGAGGAAATTTCAGCCGCATTCATTCAGATCCCGACTCTGCTGTGAGCCTCTTTCGGCGCGCAAAGTTGCCGAGCACCGGCCAAGCGGGCATCTGGAGACGCGGTAAGGCATGGAGCCGATCAGCTCTTGCAGCTATTCACTAATAATCGGACAAGATGATTTCACAGGATTGTCCACGGCTTATTTTTTCCCCCTTCGTCTTCTTCTAGTCAGATGAGATGGGGAAAAATTGCAACCGAAGAGATTTTGTGGATCACGTGTGTCGCTCTCGGATTATGCTTGGACTCTGGTCAGATGGAAATTACGCACTGACGGCAACTTGTTGATCCGTGTCTATAAAAAAAAAAAAAAAAAAAAGAGAGAGAGAAAAGAAAAAAAGACTTCCGTCACTCCGGATGTAATTAAAAAAAGATACTGGACTTTAACATTTCTGTGAGGTATTTTCTTCTTGAATGCTGCGCTGGCGACGTCAGACTCCAAGTCTAATCAGGAATGACGCACGGGAACTCTTGGGCATTTTTCAGTAAGAAAAGGGGCCAGTGTAAACGTAGATTATCTGGTTGCAGTCTTCCTTCTTAGCGTACACCAAACCATGTGAGGAGTTTTTCACCTCTTCCCATAAGAGCAGCAGGTAAATACGCAACGTCTGTGAAAGTGTGGAAAGAGCCGAAAAGAGCAGGTTCGTCTGTGACTCCCTGAACAAACCTGATCCTAGTGTCAGAGTAACATAAAAGGGAACAAACAGGCAGCATTGTGTTGTCCTTGGACGAACAGGTTTGTTTTCACTTGAGCCACATTGCAACTTGAGAATAAGCTTTGAATAAATGCAGCAAGACTCCAGAAAAGAGCCAGTGACGCCACTAGTCTGGCTCTTACAAATTGCCCTAATGTCAGTTTTCCTTCCCTTTCGCTCCACTCATCTCTCTAATCTATTTTGAAGAAACGTTCCCCTTTTCAGAGTAAAACTCTACATAGCTCCTCAGATTATTTCTTTGACACGTTAAATTTGCTGTCAGGGGGACACAGATGGGTGCCTGAAGCCTCTCTTTCATTCTCTCTGCTGCTGATTTATTTATGAGCACCCCCGGGTCAGAGGATCGTTTTTCCAATTACTACAGCTGGTTTAGATTTCCGAAGCTGCAGCACCTGCACTGTTTCCCTAAAATGTGCAAGTTTGGACGTCAAGGTGAATGTTATTCGTTGCTTTCTTGCAGTTGCATTCATGCATTTGACGCTGGTATTTTCTGAAGGGAAGGTAAACACGCCTTTCTGTCCTCCCCCCCCCTCTAACTCTACCCTCCTCCCATCCCTCATTCACTGCAGCTGCTGACGTCAAGAAATGCTTGCGTCAATGCGCCGTGCTTTGACTGAGAGCTTTTTTCTCTCTCTCGTTGGGATCATAATGGGATTATTAGGCTTAGTGAAATACCCTGCCTTCCTAGCTTTTATAATTTTTTTTTTTTTTGATGAATCTCTCTATTTTCCCTCCTCGCTTTGAATACAGGAAAAAGACATGAGATACATAATTGGCTCCAACAGAAAGGTCGAGTTATTTCCTCAATCTAATGATGATAATGTTTCCTTTGGCTATAAAAGCAATGGCCATAATTTCAGAAAGAACCTACTGAAATAATCATTTTCAATAATGCACCAAGACAACATGGTAATAGGATGAGTGTAAAAAGTAATCAGGAACGCCATACGTTATTCACTTAGTCTCGCTCCACCGTTGAAACCAGATATTTGCACGCACTGTACAAAAACACAGTGTGTCGAAACAATGAGAGAGATTTTATTTTAGATATATTTTACTTGTGTTATTGATTATTTTCTAATCTGTATCTTTTGCTTCCACCAGATTCACATAGATGTTTGCTGGAATTTTGGCCCATTCCTTCTGACAGAACACCTTTCTATATGAGTGATATATCAGTGCTTTGTGATGGGCAGTGTGTAAATAATTTGGCAGTATTCTTGGAGTCATTGGGAAAATCCAGTTGCTCTGAAGCATTAACTTCTTGACTGATGTCTTTAGATGATGCCGCAATCGGACAAGATGTGGTGAGTGCTGCAAAATCTTGCGAAGTAATTTTGACCTAGTTTCTCGTGCAAATGTCTTAGCATACTTGAAATAAGAGAAAACTAATTTACAAGTAACTCATGAGCAAAATATAAGAGCTTGTTTTAACTTAATAATTTCTTAATATTGATGGAAGAACTGCTTGTTCTATTGGCAGATTATTTCACTTATAAAAAGACATTTCCCCATGTTATAAATGAAATAATCTACCAAAGGAACAAGCATTTTTTTAATCAATGTTAAGGAATTATTTACTTGAAATAAGCTCCTATGTCTTGCTAAAAAGTTTCTTGTAAGTTAGTTTCATCTTATCTCAAGTGTACTAAGATATTTGAACTTATACTTGGTAATATTTTGTGTTTTTGCAGATTTTTGACTTGGACGTTCAGTCAAAAAAAACCATCTGCATATTTTTTGTGAAGCAATCTTGTCTATACAAACCAAAATATTTGATGCAGTTTGTTGAATGTATGTCACAACAAATTAACACAAGAGGGTCCAACCAGGTACTATTAATGTCCACCAAGAGTAACCAATGTCACTGGATTTACTGGAACAGAGTGGAGTCTATAAAGACTCCAGTGAATAATGTGGGTGATTGGATTTATGCTCTGTTCTCTGGGGACTGCCTGAATGCGAGGGAGGATGTCATAATGTCCCATCGCTGACCTTGATCCCCTGTGCTGAATGGGTTCTTGTGCCTCTCGGACAGCCTTGGAGCACTTCAGACATAAAGCTTCTTTTCATGCTCTGTCAAGCTTTCAGTCGCAGCACATTTGTGCTTTTCCTCAAACGGTAAAACCCGCTGCAGACATCAGCAATGCTGAGTTTTATCTGTTGACAGAGGGACAAAATGTTATCTGAAGAAGGAAAGCAAGGACAGAAATAAACAAAAATTAATGAAATCTTAAAGGTGGCATATTCTGATCAGACACAACATTATGACCGCCTGATGTTTTGGTGCCAAAGCAGCCATGAGGCATGAACTCCACCTTACCTCTCAAGATGTGTAGTATCCGGAACCAAAATCTATAAACAGCACATACTCCAGTCCTGTAAATTGTCATAACTCAGCTGAAATTGGTAGGATAGCTTGTTTTTTGTTACGAGTTGTCAGTATCTCCTTATGGTCACTCAGAATGAATTCAGTTTACAAAAAAATTGCAGTAATTCTTGAGGTTAACCCTAACCATTCCTGGAGTAAATATCCATCACTTAATACAAATAAAAATTCCCAAACACTTTAAGCCAAATCGAAGCTTAAATTTCCTCTCTCCAGTGACAGTTTTTGTATAAATATGTAAACTTGAGATGGTGAGATGATGTAGGATATTTAAAAAACACAGAAATGACCCTGAGTCCTAAGCTGAGAGTCAGATAACAAATTCAGCACCAAGAACCACCTGTGGTGTGCAGAAATGTTTTCCTCCCGTAAGTAAAGTGTTCATACCACACAGGGTCAAGATTTCCTGCTCTCTGGTCATGTAAAGAACAAAAACAAACAACACTTTGCTTCTGATTGCTCTTTAGACACAAATTTTGCTACAAATTCAACTAAAAAGCATCTGTGACACTAAACATGTTGTCTGGCCAACATGTTTTGTTTGATTATAAGTATTTATTTTCATTCATAGAGTTCTTAACACAATAAATGCTCTACTCACAAGTATAGAGAAACATTTCCCCAAATTTCCAGAGGAACATCTTGACCAACATCAGATATTGTGAGAAGAAATCAAATCAGTTAAAAAAAATAATAATAATAATTAAAAAGTTTTGCATTATGATCCTTCATAAAACTTAGAAAAATATGAACAGTGACAACATCAATCATGTCTTTTCAGGATTTTGATCAACACGTATTTTTTCCCCCAACATTATCATCCCTCTTGCTCTCTGAATGACTGGCTGGTGGTTAAAAGCTGTAACAGGAAACAACAGTGAGCAATTACATTCAGGCCAGACAGACTGTAGAGCATTTTGTTTGTTCAGATAAGAGGGTAATAAACATTCAAATTACACATATAATGATTTATGCCACCACACTGTCTGTTGGAAATTTATGCATGGTGAATTTAAGCATTTTGGTGTTTTTTGATGTTACTTCTTTATACATTTTTCCCCAGACTTGTGTGCCTATTTGCTATTTATCTAAGAAATCCCTAAAGAACATGACAAATAAGCATTTTCTTTTACTTCATTGCCGTTTTACTGCAGGATCTCCACTTAATGAACAAAATGCTATAAACCTTATCTGCTGTTAGTCTATTGCTAAGTGATGCATTTTAGTTTTATGCTGTTGACAATCATATTGTTTTAAAGATATGCTCTTTATGCCCACTCGTACATTTTTTTTACTTCCATTATGGTCTCAAGCACGCATAGTGGTTAAAAAGAAAGAAGCAACAATCCACCTCCAGCCATTTGTTACCCAATGTTACATATTTTGTGCAGCCATGGAAGTCATGGCCTCTTAACTTAATAAAGTGTGATTTATAAAATATTTAAGTTATTTGTGGTGGGAGACATTTCTGAAATGTCTGGGAACCGATGGCAGACATTAAACATTAAACATCAATTTGTTTTCTAGCTTGTTAACCAAAAGTGAGTTATTGTTTTTCTGAGCAAAGAGACAAGTTTATTGTTCTGTTATTCATTTATCTTCCATTCAAACTTGTCCTGTCTATGCTGTAGTAGGAGTTGTTCAGTGAGCAAATGGCGGAGAAACAATTTACCATGTCAGAAACACTGTTTATCCGTCGTCATCGAAAGCCATGCTAGCTAGCATTAGCATTTATGGCAGGCTAATGATGCGGAGAACCAGCTGAGCGCAAGGAGGATTGGCCGAGCGGAGCATAAGACCCGCCCCCTGGTTCTGATTGGTTGCCTCCGATTTTATCGCTGATTTGTCTCATGTTATACTGTCATGATACGTAATGACAGTTTTAACACACACACACACACACACACACACACACACATATATATATATATATATATATATATATATATATATATATATATATATATATATAACATACTTTATAAAAACTACATACTGCATCTATACAGTTAATATGTAAAGCTATAGAGTGCCTCAAGACCTGTTATTAAAATAATAATAATATAAACACCCCAATTTGTGGGGAGCAAGCAGAACATATACCTGGTTGGTTGGGATTAATTTATATACCTGGTTGGTTGGGATTAATTTATAAACAAATTACATTAAATTTAATCTGAGTTCTTCCTATTATTGACCCACAGATTCAAACATTAGAAAGTCAGAATGACATTTTAGTCATCTTAAACACAAATCTATTTTGATGTAAAGAGGAGAAGAAAGAAAAACAACAAATAATAGAACACACTTCTTTTGTTAAGTCACATCTTCTCAAAAGGGAACAAAAAACAAAGCAAAACAAAACAAAGAAAACATTTATTTACAGAGCTTAAAACGATATCCAATATACATCATAAATATTCTTAATTTCTAATTCATGATTTATGATTCCCTGCTCTAAATTTTGTGCAGTTATGCTTAATATAAGCAGATCAAACAGATTAACTAATTTTAAAAAAAAGCATTTTATTCTTTAGTAGTAAACTGAGATTTGTTTAGAGGCTGATTCAAACCTCTGCTGGTTCTTCTTATAACACCGTGAAATACTCCACACAATTTGTTTAAAAAAGTTTATTCCTTCTTAAAGTAACAAGAGGTTACTCAAGAGAAGGTCTCAATCAATCCTCAGTGACCCTCTAATCAAAGGGATGGAGGCGTGACGGGGGTCCAAGCTGAGGGCAGCCGGCCGTGGGGTGAAGCTTCATACTGGACAACGTCCTGCACCTCTGTGGCGGAGCTGCCGTCATACATTGGAGAGGCAGAGGGGGGCGCTGTGGCGGAGTGAGGCAGACTGGGATAGTGACTGGCCGATCCTCGGAGGAACTGGGAGCCGAGGCAGCTGCTTAACCCCCCGTTCTGGGACACTGGAGTCAGCGGGGAGTTACTCACAGACCACAGGCTGGTGTATTGACTGGAGACACAAACACGCAGCAGCAGCATCAGTATCAGTATCAAATGAAACATTGCAATACGACAGATAAAATCTTTTTTTCTCTCACTCTAATATATTATTAAATCTTATAGTCCAGATCCCTTTTTTTTTACTTGTTAGGTTATTTATTTACAATTTTGTTGACATAAACAAATGTTTTGAATGAAAAGAAGTTGTTGGAAAAAATACTACTATATATGGCTGTTACCTCATCTCTAATAATATTGTACATTTCATATTACTGTTTAAGTCAAGCAATTTTGCGCATTAGACAATTCTTTTACTTCTCATCCATAGCCACGCTGTTGTTGCTGCACCATGTATTATTACACTGTCTTGAGCTGAAGTGGGTAGAGTACCCAAAGATTATACTCAAGTAAGAATAGCAGCACTTTCTACACAGTTTTACTCAAGTAAAAGTAAAATTTAACCATCCAAGATATTACTTAAGTAAGAGTAAAAAAAGTTTAGCAACTCAAGTATTCAGTAGCTGATCAAAACATCATTTAATATTTAAAAATACATCATCTGACATCAGAAAATATAAAGTTATGTGGAAATGTTGGTATTTTAAAGATTAAAATGAAAATAATTTTAAGCTTCATGTTTTATTTTGTAGTTTTAACTAAAGCTGCACCGCTTGTACATACATATTATCACTTATGGCATTTGTAACCATCGTTGCATATCTTTTTCTTTTTATTCATTTCCTTTTTCCTTATCTGGTTTATGTTTCTAAGTATAAATAAGGAAATAAAGATGGGAAGGCAGACCTTGAGTTGGCTGCAGAGGCGGAGCTGTGAGTCATGGACATCATGCTGGAGTGGGTCGGCATCTGCAGACTGGACCAGTTATCATGGCTGGGGAGCATCGATAAGCAGGATGATGAGTTATCTGAATATCCAGCTGCAATAGAAAAAACAAAACAACTACAGTTTTACTGCTTTCAGCTTCATGTTCCAGAAAATAAAAGGAAGAATATTTTCTGTATATTACAAATATGAGGACAGTTATCGCTAATTCTTGGTTAGGCCTTCTCTGAAGCAGAGTTGTAATAGCTTTTCCTTATTGATTATGGGTTTTTTATTTATTTCAGTTAACAAAAATATCTTCTCAATTTCAGTTTTTTTATTTTGTTAGTTTTAGTATAAAGAATAATAACCTTAGTCTGAAAACAAACACTTTACAGCTCTGCTGTTTCAAACACACAAAGCTAGGAGGAGTGTGGACGATCGATCAATCAATCAATCAAATTTTATTTGTATAGCACATTTCAGCAGCAAGGCATTTCAAAGTGCTTTACATAATTAAAATAAAAACAGCATGTGAGAAAGAGATTTAAAAAACATCATTAAAACATAAACAGTGAGAAAGAGAAATAAAAAGCTGTAGAACTTTAGTTGAGACGCCGTCAACTGGGACTCCAACCCTTTGGACTTTAGTCAAAACGCCGTTTGACAAGGACTCTAACCTCTCGGACTTTAGTCAAAACGCCGTTTGACAAGGACTCTGACCTTTTGGACTTTAGACAGAACACCGTTTGACAAGGACTCTAACCTTTCGGACTTTAGTCAAAACGCCGTTTGACAAGGACTCTAACCTTTCGGACTTTAGTCAAAACACCGTTTGACAAGGACTCTAACCTTTCGGACTTTAGTCAAAACGCCGTTTGACAAGGACTCTAAGAGTGACGATAAGAAACATTTTGTTAAAGTTTCTTGTTATGTACATCTGGATGCAGGAGGGACTCACTGGGGGAGTTGGTCCGATGGGCGTACGGGCTGCTGTAGGGCGCAGAGCGGTGGCTCCTCAGACTGGAGTAACGCTCACAGCCGTGGGAGGGCGACAGGGCGATGGGACTCCCAAACTGGCTGTGTGGACTGGTGGGGGGGCAGAGGGTTCCCGTGCCGTGAATAAACCAGCTACCCACTGGCTCCACAGAGAAGAGGACACATATTATCAGCACTATAAAAAACGGAAAGTATAAGTTAAAAATGTAATTTAAGAAAAGATTACATTGGGAGTAACCAGACTGGGGATTCTCATTAGCTTCTTCCCTCATGTCTTTGTGATCATTCCTGCAAAAAAGAGGGAGTAGTTTGCATATTTTGCCTTTACATCAATATTCAGGTAAAAATTTAAGTTTAGCCTCATTCTTACCTTTCCTTTGCATCTAGAAAGGCCTTGGCAAAAGGGTTGTACTTTATTTTTAGAGCTGTTATCTGAAATTCAAGTGGACACGAAGATCTTTACAAGCGCAAACTAAACGTGTGTTTTGTGCAAACACTGCTAGCATGATCTGATTTCTTCCAGCGACAGTTTTTGTTATATGAGACATGGCTGACCGCCCAGGGCACCATGGCCCGGAGGGCACCACGGAAAAAGAAAAAGGCAAAAGGCAAGAAACTGCTTTAAAAATACGAGGTTAAACCAAAACATGTATTTACACAAACCTCTTCATTTTGGTATGCTGTTACTGCGATGAACTGCGTCTCTAGGAAGGAGTGGCTGGTGATCATCCTGCGCGGGCCTCCGACCCTAACGATGTGGATACGTGGCTCGTATTTGTGCAAAGAATTTAACATAATCTTAAGAAAAGTGAACAAAGCAAATAGAAATTACTTTTGATTAAATCATAATTTATTCTTGTATTTCATTGTTTTATTCTTGCATTTTAAAATGGAAAAGAGAGAGTACACTAAAGAAGTGAATTTTAAGGACAAATATTATAATTGGCAAACTTTAAATCTAGCATGTCAACTTGTAATTGTAATGTAAAAAATTTCCCTACCAAACCAGCATAAGATGATTGGACTGCTTACATACATTGTATTGTGTACAAATTAATGTAATAAAAAAAATGTAAGAATGATCATAAAACTCAGAAGATTTTTGTCTTCAGGCAAAATTTTTTAATTTGTTTTATGGCCAAACTTAGCCCAGTGCTAACGCTACAGTTAAGCTAAGCTACCGCTAAGGTTAAACTCGTTACCAAGCTGAGATTAGTAAAACTCAAAATCTATTTTCAAACTTTGTGGTTTAGAAATTTTTTATGTTGAAGCAAGAACTTAAGTTTGTACCCAGTACAGCAACAGCACTAATGCTAAACTGAAGCTTTCTTGCTAACACTTTAGTCAAACTGAGCTAAGTTCAGCAAGAATACATGATTGTTTTCTGCTTTCCAACTAGCTTAGCGACAGCATTAATGTTAACACCAAACCTGCTAGCAACCAAGCTTAGTGAAAGTTATGAATTTTAATAAGACTCATTTGAGAAGTGTCTGTGTCAAACTTGATGGCAAGCTGAGTTTTGTCAAACTACCAGCTGTATCAAAAGTTGTTGTGACAAAATATGCTTTGGTGAGATAATTTAAGTTTTCATTCTGCTTTAGCTTGCTTAGGAACCCTGTTAAAGCTAAGGTCAAACTTCCTAAGAAATTGAGCTTCTTCACCCTGAGGTAGAATAAAAACATCCTGGCAGAAACTGTGAAGGAAAAGCTTTTAATGCCACCTTGTTAGGATTTGATAGCAGTGGGCAATTTGACCACTGCTTTATTAATATTTCAGTGATGTTTTAAGCCTCTTTTTAAAGTAAAAAAGAGCACAAGTGATTTAATGGAAGAAACAAAAATAAACAGACAAGCAAATTAATAAATAAACAGAAAAAATATTGTAGCAAATCAATGAACCCTGCTTTCTCCTCTTTTAAATTTATATTTACACAATTATGACGTATTTAATTAAGACTATAACTGCACTAAAGACTGCAGCTGTGAAACTGCATCCTTTATTGGTCAGGTGTATTGATCTGAATTTGAGAAACAAAAATGTCATTTTGGATTGATTAATTCAGAATTGCACTGTTGTTTATTACCTGTTAATTGTGCAGGATCTTATTTATAAAATACAAAAGTTACAAACAAATTAAGTTTTTATGTAATTAAATTGTTCCGAGTAAAATTATATGGATATCAGTTAGACTTTAATAAATTACATTTTAAAAAGTAAATTTTAAAAATAGGATGGGGTTTAAGTATTCAACTTTATCCACCAGATAATCATAGAAATGTATTAGTTTCTTTCTATTTTTAATGAATGACATTATAAAGTTCAGTTCTCACCAGGCATGACATATAATTGACTTTCTGAGTTTTTTAACACACAAAATGGCAGTTTTGTATGTTAAATCAGAAAAACAACTCAAAAAAACATTTTTTTTTTCAGATTGGATTCCAATTAGATTTTGTTTTATGTGCAAAGTAAAATGTAAATAAATTGCTTCATCCAAGAAAATTGCACACAAAATCTTTGTCACTAAAAATTATCATGTATGCTTATATCTTTTTTTACAGTTTCTTTTTACGAATGTCATTTTTATTTCCACTATTTACCTTACATAACAAATATCTGAACATTTTTAAAACTTTAAACCATCAAAGTCGAGTTTTAATTTTTAAGTCCTTCTCTTTCTATATTGGTTTTCTTTTTTTTTTCTTTTTTCACAAAAAGTTGCACTTTTGAATTCTGTTGGGAGGGATGGATCATCCGAGCCCAGCAGGTCAAAACTGTCAACATTTATTGTGTGATTTTTTTTTTTTTTACAGGAAAAACTTTATAAAGTCGTGAACAACGTGTTTTTGCCCTCTCACTGCATGGGGGGGCGAACATAATCACGAGTGGAAATCAATAAAACAGGACATTTTGAAAGCACGACAAGAACAGAAATCAATATGCAAATTGATAGATCAATTTAATTGATAAATTGCAACAGCTTGCTTCAGCTCCACGTTTACCTGACCTCCGCCGTTGAGCTTGTTGGTGAGTTTGACTTTGCTGAAGGAGACCGGAGCCTTCATCCAGTGAGCCCCGAAGTTTGGAGAGTCTGGGTGGATGTACACGCAGCTGGGGGTCTGGGGCTCTGGTTTACCTCCCGGCACCCACTCCCCGTTCACGTACTTCCACCTGTGGTTGTCCGCCGACACAAAGTCCAGCAAGAAGGAATACATGGCGTTTGGGTCCAGTCCTGAGACGTTGACTTTCAGAACCGGGAACATGCGCCTTAAAGGAAAAAACGACATAAATACCAGTAGAACAGATCGATTTATCAATCTATCATCCATCTATCTGAGGCTCACCTGCCGTTCTTTGTAACTATCATCTCGTTTGTGAGGTCCTTAAATTTTTGCCACAGCTCCCGTTCATCCAGGGACACTTTCAGGTCCCTCTCGGTGGGGTCTCCCTTCTCGCTGCCGGCCTGCAGCTCACTCTCCACCGCACTGAGGAGGTGGTCCACCCGGTACTGAGCGGCCTTGCTGGGACACTCACCAGCGCCAGTCGCCATCAGGTCAAACAGCTCCAGATTTGACAATAACTGCGACTTTATGAGGAATTATTTAAAGACCTAAGCTGTTTTGTTTCCCAGGATGAGTTTCTGAATATATACTCGGATGAGCGGCTCCATGGCTGGACGGCTGTCTGGAGCAGAGGTGGTTGGCTCGTCTCCCCTTTGATCTTTGCGGGCTTGTCGCTGATTGGCTGAGAGCAGCCATATTATTCAGGGCCCACAGGATGGCAGCGATTTGAATGAAGCTTTATTACATCGACCTGTAAATATTGACACTTAGATCAAAGCCACACCTGCAGCAGCCAGGCCACTGCAGAGCTGACCAGGGCCAGCCTTCAGCCGCACAAGGTCCGAGGTTAGCCCACTTTTATTCATTACTTCCTCAGCTTCTAGTTAGCATTTAAAATAGTTCCTAAATGCAGTAGATTAAGTCGTTGGAGTTCCAAGAATGTTCTCATTTATTTATTTATTTTTGTTGTAAAATCTAAAATCAGTGATTTCTGAAAATCTAAAAATTTTCTAGTGAAAAATGTAAATTATAAGATTAGATTAAACTTTCAAAATACACCAAAGAGCACACTAACTCAAAAATGCTCACTGTAACCAATAACTAAAAATAGTTAATCTAATAAAATGTGGCAACATTTTGCTTTAGCATAACTGGGATAGTCCTGCACATGTAAAAATATGATTATTGATGATTTGAGACAATAAGTGCCTTGCAAAAATATTAATCTTTTCGTGTAAAGTTTTTCACATTTTGTCACATTATTTCCACAAACTATACATTTTATTGTGATTTTATGTCAAATACCAACTAATTTAATTTGAAACACTGAAATAAAATGAAATGAATGGGGCAGCAGTTTCTCTTTTAGCCTGAGAGCAACCCTTAGCATACGATAATGCTACCATGGTTTATATTAAGCGTGCTCATTTTACAGAATGTCCCAGTCAAAGTCCAGAACTAACTACAACTGTAGCAGACATCTCTTTTCAACCAAATATTATGCGCTACTTTGTGCAAAATACCAATAAATCACATTGCAGTTTGTAGTTGTAACCTGAAGGTGTAAATACGTCAGCAGTGCACTATTTTTTTGAGCGTAGGGACACGACTGTTTAGTCCAAGTGCCAATGACTTGTTTTAAATCACCGGATAAGAACGAGGGGGAAAAAAATCCTTCCACTGACAACAGTAAAACATAAGACATAATTTACTTCTGAGTAACACTACAGTGTCATCCTCATAAATAACAACTGTGTTGCCGTGGCGACCAGCAGAGAAAAAACAGAAAACAAACATTAAAAGCAGACATTAACGTAACGGCTGCATGGCAGCTTCCATAGAGCTCTGAGCTGTTGTTTTGTGGCTGGTTTATGTTACTAACCAAACCTTGGACGTCCTGTTCGTCCTGCCAGCAGAGCGAGTCTGTCTGTCTCTCTGTCCAACTGTCTGGACTGGAGTTCACAGCAGGCAGAGAAAAACAAATGCCACTCAGGTTAAACTCTGAAGTTTTTGGGGCATTTTTTCCAATTATGTTTCAGGGTGGTATGCAACCAGTCTCTGGAAAAGTAGATAATCCTACGTTTAAAGTTATTGTACATCTCAAGTATCCTGCTCTTCTCAAGAATCTCCCTGATTATCCAAGCTGAATGTAAGAGTCCTCTGGTATTTTCTTCTCCACTACACACACAACTCACTCGCAAATCAGGATTCTTGCTCTCCCGGGGTTGTAAAGTTGCAAATGTGAGGGCTTTTATCTGTGGGTGGCAGATATTACGATTATTTATCATTTCCTTATCCATTAATCGTTTTGTCATCAGAAAAGAGACCCCTTTGTGTAGAAGGTGAGGAAACCACGGTGTAAAAATCAAGGGTGTTATAACCAGTGCCATTTCAACAGTGCTGGTGTCCCAGTCGGCACCCGAGTCTTTTCCTTCAACACCATCACCCAACACCCCCCACCATGAGCCGGCCCTCAAATGTTTGCAGCATCATAAACGAACGTTATTGATCTATTTCTACAGCGTCAGCCAAAACCGTGGGTGTTTTTATTAGGATTTTATGTCTTTAGATTTTATGACTGTTCAGGAAGAAAATAAGTAAAGTGTTAACTAAAAAAGTAGTATGTATTTTTCTTATTTATTTATTTATTTTCCCTTAGTAATACTTTGTAGAATAAACTATTTCATTAATTAGCTTCAAGTCTTTGAGTTGTGGCTGCACCAGCTTTGAACTTAAAGTGAAACGAGGCAAAATCACAAAGTTTTACTAAACTCACAGAGGATTGAATGATTGAATAAAGAAAATCTCAAACACCCATAACGGGAGCTCAACCCTGGATGACTCTGATAAAGGCAGCAGAATGACTGAACTGTGCAACAGCTTTCAGTGCATACCTGGGGTAAGTAATATGCCTGCATGCCAGCTGGCTTTGACCAACGTGTTTGTCTTCTTCAGCACTCCTTCCAGCTCTTCCCTGTTTGCCTTTGGTCCATCTTCACACAGAAGTGAGAGAAGAGAGGACTCCACCAGCTTGCCCATGTATCTCAGCTCAGAAACATAACCCAGTCGTTTGTGCCTTTTCTAAAATGATCTTTCTGTTTAGTAAATGTTTCGGGTCAAGCAAAATAAATGCATAAAAAGTTTCTTCAGCTACACAAAAAATCTCATTAACTTTACCACAAAAATAATATATGTTTTCTAAAGGTTAGTCCTTTTAGTCACATCGTAGAGAAAGGTCATAGCAATTGCATACATAAGTCTGGGCTGTGATTATGCTACTTCAAAACCTTATTTTTTATCTATTTATTTATTTATTGAGATCTGGAGCTGACAAAGCACCACCATGCTACCATGTTTGATTGTTGGTATGATTTTTTTTTTCTTCTGAAATGCTGTTTTATGACGTAATGGAACAAACACCTTCCAAAAAGTCCTACTTTTGTCTTGTCAGTCCACAGAATGTTTTCCCAAAAGCCTTATGGATCCTACAGATGTTTTATTTTTGGGAAAATCTGAGATGGGCCTTTTTGTTCTTATTGGTCAACACAGTTTTCAGTTTGAAACGCTCCCATGGACCCAATTATTGCTCAGTCTGTGTCTTAATTTGCAAAGCCGTGAACGCTGACCTTAACTGAGGTCTGCAAGGCTTTAGTCACCGGTCTGGGTTCTTGAAACCTCCTAGATAAATTGTTGATTGTCCCTCTTGGAGTTATTTTAGTAGGGCGGTCACATCTGGAAAGGCCTACTACTTTAAGTTTAACATATTTTCTTCCTTTAACTTGAGTTGCAAAGACTTAGAAGTGTATTTGTAACCCTTTCCAGACTGAAAGGTGAATATGTTTGATTCTCATATGTTCTTGAATTTCTTTAGATTGGGGCAGCAGGTGTCGCTCTTTTAGATAATTTAGCTCATCAGACAGATCATATTTAAGTTTGCTTGCTCAGTGCTAAGTTGGTTTGAAAACTATTTTGTATATACTCATGTTGTCTTTGTCTGATATTGCAATTTTCTTTGATGATCTTAAACATTTAAGTGTGACAAAAAAGTTTAACAGAATAAATTTGCAAGTGGGCAAGCACTTCTTCACAGCCCTGTTTTACTTGTAATTAGCAAGTGACATAAAGCACGTCCCTTATTAAACACAAGATTGAAATATTTCTGTGTTTTCATTTAGTTTGGGGTTTGAGCCTCTCCCAGTTTGCAGCAACCTGGCTAACTTGATTTCTGTGATGTGTGTCACCTGCACACACGATTTGTTGTGTTGTTAAGATATTCTTAACAGCGTGCTACTTCTCAAGAGCAGCCATAGTCCTCTTCAGCTCGTACCCGACAACACAGCACACTCGGGTGACAACACACTTTGTCTGCTGGGTGCAAACTTGCTTCAGGGAGGACCCTGTAGCGTTTACTCACCAGACAGCTGCAGCAGACCTGTTCAAACCCCATCAGCTGCAGACAACACAGGTGGAGAAAAAGGATGACATGTGTATCCACATGTTCAATGCTAATGCTAACACTTAGCCTTAAATTGTAGACTAGTATGGGGAAAAACTGCCTTCAAATATAGCTAGCTAGCTTAAGTAGCCAGCTTAAATCTTCCTCTCATTGAAGTTTGTGTGAATAGACATGGTGTGTTCTAGTCTAATCTCATTTTGCAGACCTGTAAAGCACAGTTGTGAAATTCAACACATTAAAATGACTATGACCAGATGGCCACGAAGATAGCAAATTACTGCACCAAGTGTCCCATAAATCATCCCAGCTAATATTGAGCAAATAAAACCCGGGCAGGTTGGATGAATTGGCTTGTTATTTAAAAACCCAACCAGGGGATTTGCAAACTCTCCATTTGACTTCATCTCTAATTGCTTTTATTTTCGGTATTTCTCATGGACATGGGGAATGTGCTTATGGTACAGCCGGACGGTAGAGGCAGGAGGGGCCGCCGTCTCGTCATGTTTGTTTGTGGGGTCGATGGGATTTCACACCGAGAAGTTGCCAGATCAGCTCTTCTGTTTCTTTTTTTTTTTTTTACATTTCAAATTTCACATGCAGGTTCACAGCTCATACAGATTTTACACTGAAAAGTTTATGTTGTAAAACCAAAAGGAGAAGTTTACTCTTACAAATTCACAATGCATTAAGAGATAACATCAAAGCGTATTGGGAGCAAAAGCAAAATAGAAGTAAAAAACGAAAATGTTAGAGAAACATGCCTCTGAAAATTATTGCTTGTAAAGACATAATGATTGAGAAAGTTTTCTCAACTCAACTCCTAGGATTGATTAGCTACCATCCATAACTCCACTTGTATTATTAGTATTATTACACCCAGATCAACAGAATCAAAATGATTTTAATGATGGTACTTTTCAAAATGTAATGTTTGTTGCTGGTTTTCTCAATTGTTGACCGTATGGTGTCTTTTATGACTTTGTATTTATGTGTTTTTACAAAGTAAAGCGCTTGGAACTGCCTTGTTGCTGAAATGTGCTACATAAATACTTGATTGGTTGATTGATTGAAAAAGGTGTTAAATAGAAAAGATATACAGAAATATATATAAGTATAAACAATCAACATGTCATGATTTAAAGAGTTTCAAGAAGAGATTACAAAGTTGGGCTTTGCAGCTCCAGTGTTTCACTTTGAGAGTCATTATCTACAAATGGAGAAAACATGGAACAGTGGTTCTCAGGAGAGGCAAGCCTCACAAAATTAGTTAAGGACTCATTCAGAAGAAGACCAGAACAATCAGCACTGTAGATTTAATTTATTTGCGCATTTCATGTTTCCACAAGACTGGGAAAAGATGGCATCCACTGCCAAACAAGAACAGCACAAAGCCCTGACTCAGGTGAGTTGTAACATAAGTTTATTTATTTCACCTAACTTCATAAGTGAAAATTCACATTATTAGGATGAACACATTGAATGTTTTCCCTCCTGTGTCAAACTCCCCCAGTGTGCCCATGTGGTTAAGTCATGAGCTACAGAGCTGCAGCTTTCAGAAGAATTTTATTTGAGAGACAGTCGGAGAAGGACAGCGACAGAAAGTTGTGGGAATCAAGATTTTAAAGGGACCCTCTCTTGTTTCAGTGGCTGGGAAACAGAGCCCACAGAACAAATGAGAAGTAAACACGCAGCCACAGGAAGCCATTTACTGCAGCAGGGGCCAATTAGGCCCCAGCAGGTGTTCTGGACTGGGTCGTCTTTGGTCCTGCCTCACCTCCGTCTGGCAGAGCGCCGACCCAGGCTGAGGAAACAACAGGCAGTTTCATTTACTCAGCAAAGTATTCCTACAGGAGGGCCCCTAAAATCCTTTATTGTGCCCCCTTTGTCCTCTGCCCCACCCCCTCCAAGTGCAAGTCATTAGAGAAGACAATTACATCCTCCTTATGAAGCTTGACTTTTACAGGAGGGGAAGATAAGACAGGATCTCTCTCATGGAAGACCCCCGGAGCGTATTGCTGTCTTCACACCCAGATAGAAGTGAGACGAGACGGTCAAAATCAAAGTCAATCCCCAGGGAAGAGAGAGCAGACACAACATGGGGCTGAAATTCACATCCATGAAGGACCTAAATGATACTGTCTCTTAAAAAATAAATGGCCCTCCAGCTGTTTATTACATCTTCATGCACTGTTCCTCTTGAACTAAATAAACACACTTTGGCTGGTATCGTTTAGCTTGGTGATCATTTATTTGATCTAACTGTAACAGCAAATTTATAATTTATATCTCTTTGTCAATTCGAAAATACTTGATTAATCCCAAATGGAGATTAAATGTTGTAACTCAAATTATTTAAGATTCTTCAGAGTTGTTGTTGTAGATGGTGATGGGTGTTGGCAGGAAGGAGCTCCTGTAGCTGTCTGTTTTACAGTGACTTTGAAGAAGCCTCTGACTGAAGACATTGGTTTTCCTATAAATCTCATTAAGAAGATGCTAAGGGTTGTCCATATTTTCTCTTTATTTAACGCTAAATATGTAAAAACATCAAACGTAATTTTATTTCCATGAAACAAATTGCACTGACATTAGTCTGACTAGTTGTTTCTTCTTGAAAAAAATGTCTTTTTCCCCCATTTTATTGATTCATTTTTGCAGTTTCATACAGTTTTTCTCAGTTTCTCTTTAGTCCAGTGATTACTTTAGTCAACTTGCAAATAAAAAAAAATTACATAAAATATTCCTCTTTCATATTTTCCAAAGCTGTATATCACAAAAGCCATGCTGCGTTGTTAATTTGTCAGCTTGATCCTGCTGTGAAAACGGTGAGAGTCCAACTGTGTGGCTACAGAGAAGAATCTCTGCTGCCCCCTTGTGTTCATTCCGTCAAAGAGCGACCATAAATCCCCAATCCAACAACGTCAAGTTACATTTCCACCATATGGTGTCCCAGAAGTTTACTTAAATGGATCAAAATGTGGGCACATATGGAGAACAAGCAGCTACAAATTGAACTTAATCTGCATTTGGTCCAAGAGTCTCTCAGTAATTGTCCTTCTTTATTGTATTTTGTGCATCATTTAAAAGATGCTTGTGGGTCAAGGGACCATTATTTCACAGTCTCCTGCTATTTTTATGACTGAGTGTAACAATGTATCACTGAGATGCAGCTGCATTGCTAAAAGAAACAAAAAGAAAATCTAGAGTGACTGAATTATGTAACAACAAACCGATTTTCTCAACAAACAGCCTAAAATTCAACTTGACAATTTAGGGATTTAACTGTATTAGTTGTGTCTTTGCGTTTGCTACATGTTACCTTTGTGAGGAGAGAGCAAGACTTGGGTCGTATATCTTCAAACATTCCTCCAGGTGGCGCAGGAGGATTGGAAACGCCAGCTGGAGACAGCTAGCAAAAAATAAATAAATAAATAAAGCAAACTGTGGAAGCAGAGATAAGTATTAGCAGACATACTGTTGAAACCAGAAGTTTACATACATTGAATCAAAAGATTCTTTTATTTTTATTTTTCTGTGGAGCTGCACAACTCTGGTTCATCTTTGCTGATAATTTCTAGATGCTTAAATGCGCCTCATTCATCTGTTCAAAAAGTTATATGCAAGTACAGACATGATGGGAATGTCCAACCATGACGATGTTCAGGAAGGAGTCGGGTTCTGTGTCCCACAGAATAACTTGTTTCGGTCCAAAATGTGCAAATTGACCCCAAAACAAAACATAAAGCCCTTGAGAAGATGCTTCTGAGTGCTGGTAGAACGGGTCATCATCCACAGTGAAACGTTTCCTGTACCAACACTGGCTGAAAGGCCAATCAGCGAGGAAGAAGCCTTCACTTCAAAAGAAACATAAAAATGAACACAGGGATAAAAATCTTCATTTTTGGAGATTTTGTCCTTTGGTCTGATAAAAACCAAAGTGGAACCCTTTGGCCATAATGACCATCGTTACATTTAGAGGAAAAACAGGGATGCTTTTACCATCCTAACTGTCAAGCATGGTGGTGGCAGCATCATGTTGTGGTGCTGTTTTCCTGCAGGAGGAACTGGTGCACTTCATAAAATAGATGGCATCAAAGAACATTCACGAGGAAATGTTGAAGACATCAGCCAGGAAGTTAAAGCTTGAATGCAGATTAATAACTCTAAAAATACAGCTAAAGTGGTTTTAAAGTGGCTTAAGGACAAAAAGTCAACATTTTAATGTCACCATTGCAATAACGTGCTCTGAATCTTGTGGATAAGTCTTGGGGTAGATCTGAAGACTGGACTGAGTTACACCAGTCCAGTTCAGTCAGGAGGAACAGGTCAGACCTCCAGCAAACTAGACAAAACGTTTTAGTCATAGTGCAAAGATAATGCTAATAAATGCTGATGAATATAAGTCTGACATGTTCTTTCTCTCATTATTGTTGCAAATAGGAATACTTTTGATAATTTTAACCATAAACAAAAGAAGCTTGGTCTGGTTTAACTTCAGATGGTGGGGGGGGGGGGGGGAAAGGCAAATTCGTATTTTTATTTAGTGTATGCAAATTTCTGGTTTCAGCTATAAGCACTGACTACAGATCAGAGGATCCTAGAATGATACTGTGGAGATCAGTAAATGCAGACCTCTCGTTTCATTACCCGGCCATTCCTGCAGATTATGAGGTGCTTCAAATGTACCTGTATTTTTAATAAACAGCTTTGAATGAGCAGCTTGGGATGTGTCGTCGGAAAACGGCTGTGAAGTGTCAGTATTTGGGGATTTGAGCTGCTATCTTGAATTGGCCTCATTCTCTGTCTCCAGGGTCCATCTGTGCCTTCATTAGCTGTCTATCAAAAGACGCTGTGGAAGTGAGAAAAAAGGAAAAAAATAAAATAAAATCAGGAACCCGTCTTGTTCTTTTTTGGTAATCCCTCTCGTCAGCCAAGAGCATCCTCCCACACCGCAGCTATCTTCTGATTTTGCAATGGACAAAAAAAGACAAAAATAAAGGCAGGAGTGAGTCCACCTACTCTCCCACAGAGCTACCATCCTACTACCTGATCCCCAATACGCCTCAGATTTTAGAAGAAAAAAATAACTTCAGAAACAGCAAGGAAGGAAAGAAGCAGCAGATGCAGTGACCGGCAGAAGTATTCATACTCTTGGAATACTTTCGCATTTTATCAATTCACAATCACAAAAGCAAGTACATTTAATTAAAATTTTAAGTGATAGAATGTGTAACGTTGTCAAAAAATTAATAGCAATATTTTTGGTTTATTTTGCCTGCAATAAAGGAAAAAAATGTGGCTGTTCATTTTTCAAAGTCATGTTTTCACCATGTTATACGAACATTTCGAACAGGTCAGACTTCCAAACTAAATATTTAATTCACCAGCAAAATATTTAGTATTTAGAAGTTTTTTGCTAACAAACTAAATATTTAATTTGGAGTTTACATAGAGATCTGCAAAACTTTTATTTTCATATTCCACTTCCGCTTACCTGTAAGCCAATTTTTATATTAAGTAAATATTTAGTTTGAGCCTAACTAAACCTAAACGTTTAGTTAGCCAGATAAATATTTAGCTTACTTGCTAAATATTTTCCAGTGCTACGATGGAATGGTTCAGAGTTTAGACCAATGTTTCCTAAACTCTTCCAGTTTCTAACTCACAAATTTGAAAAAATCGAGGCTTGTGACTCTCACTCTTAGCTCACAAGCTAAATATTTAATTTGGAGTTTGCAAAGAGATAAAAGAATCCTGACTTAGTTTGAAAACTGGTGCAATACAAACCCAATCAGCATAACTGAACATCAAACCAAATACCAAAATATAGAACAACATGGTGCTTTAATTTACTTCAAAGTCCTGTTTTTAATTTGTTTCAGCATTTATGAAATGCACACGCTTTCTCGTTGTCATTTGTGGTATTTAGGTTAATTTCTGACCCCAATTCTACACATTTGGGGTCCGGACCTGAACGTTTTGAACTGGTTCAGACCCCAAGAGTCGATGACCACGACTTCTAAGATGTGGCTCTGCTTCAACACACCTGAGTCAAATTTTTACGTCATTAGCAGGACTCTGTGGTACTGGACCAGGGATGCATATAAAAAGTTACAGAATGCTGGCTCAGTAGGACAGGAGTTTGACAACTCTGGTTCAAAATAAAAATGGCCTAGTTAAAGTTTAGACCTAAATCAGTTCAGAATCTGCAAGGCTTATTAAGTTATTAATTTTGCAAAGAATAATGTGTTTAAATCTCCTTCTAGACATGCAAAATGGTGGAGACCTAATCCACCTAATCCAAATGATTTACATCTGCGTTTTCTGTGAATGGTGGTTCCAAAAACCTTCATACTCAAGACAAGGTGAATGTCAATAAATGGCACAGTTTTTATATTTTTATTGTCACTGAAAATCCCAGTAAAGTACATGGAAGCTCGTGAATCTAGTATGACTAAATGTGAACACTTTTACAGCGCCGAAAAGAGCTAACATAGATGAAAGTTGTATAAAACAGGTTCATTCTTCTTTTAATGATCCATAAATGAAGACGAGTCATGGTTCTGTTTTCTATTGGAAAACTCAGCTCTCTCTCATCTCGCTCTGTCCTTGAGAAATTTCTCTGTCATGGAACATTACAGAGCTTTTTGGGCCAAGTCCCTGCAGGAAACATTCATTTCTCTCCTTCCTCACAAAGGTGCTGCTGGTTTAACAGTTCAGGCGCCACAAACAGAAAAACTATCACTTCTAGGGCAAAACGGACTGGCAGTTCTCCTCTTCTTAGTGTTGCAAAGTGTTAACGATGAAGCGGAGGCAGGACCCATCTGTTCTTCTTCTCTGACACTGTAAATCAGCTCCAGATAATGTTGCTGCGCTTCTTCACTGACCTAGAAAGCGATCTTGGGGCTGAGGAGGATTGCAGCGATTTCCTTTTCATTTGTTATCCAAAAAAGGATTTGCATCTCAGACAAAAAAAAAGTAGCAATAAAAGCACAAGAAAATGACGAAAACAACTGCAGAAGTAAGAAAATGAACAGATTGAAACACTGGTGCTTGCTCCTTGCTGCTGAGATAATAAAGGCGCCCATAGAGAAACAGAGTCATGAATAGCTTGGCTTCAGGCTTGAATCAGTCAGACAGACAAGGCCGCAATTGAAAAGGCACAATAGACGAGGGGATTACATAACTTTTGGTCAACAAGCCAGATGATAATATCTGTACAGGAGCCACTGAGGACCAAACGGGGCCTCGTACAGAATGTGTCGACCCCGACACGATCCGAGTCTGAACCCATGTGGAGTGTCTGCTCAGCAAGGTGCTTTGATTGTAGCAAGGTGTTTACTCTGTTGACATGCATGACACAGAAAGTGAAGTATTACACTGGGCCACATTGTTACAAACTTTGTGGCAATGTCTGAATATTTACAGTACTGCAAATTCCAGGTGCCAATAAGTGGAGTTTGCTTCCAAAACCAGCAGGTTGTTTCTATGCATCTAAAATACAGGGAATCGACTGGAATCTCATGGAAAAATGCAATAAAATTTCCTCCTTGAGGAAAAAAAACACGTTGATGCTTCTTCCATTTTTTCTTTTTCATATTCAAAGAAATCAGCAAGGCAAATGTTACTTGAGGATTAATGTGAAGGTTTTTCATACAGCTTTGGTAATTAATTCCCTAACTTGGGTCTTTTAATGATGCGTTTGAGGTGCTGATGATAAAACATTTCACTTCAGGGACATTCAAAGTAAGAACTAGATAAATAATTTAAAATTTATAATTGATTTTCTCTTATGTAGATAGAGAATTACACATGCAGACAGAAATATATAGCTGCCTCCTGACTAGCTGCAGAGAAACTGCTCACTTTTCCAACATTCACAAAGATCCTGGTATAACTATGGTTGAATGTTTGACCAATCTGCTCAGCAGAACTAGTGAAGTTCAGTGGAACAAGCACACTTTTGCGATAGTTTAAGAAAAAACACTATTTCCAAATTATTCAACTTTACATCATATAAACAACTAGTCAGTTCAAAGAAACTATGCCAGAAGCATATTAGTGTTTACCAAAAAGTTTTCCTACAAATTTCCTACAGATATTTGGTCAAATATTAGTCAGGCTTGTAATTGAGTAAATTTTGAGCTCCTGTGGAGACACTTGATCAAGCCGCAGACAGTCATTTGTTTTCTGTCCATCTCCCAGTGAAAGAAAAGGTCAAATTAATCAATAAAATCTCAATATTCCAAATAAAAACACAGATTTTATGGGAGCATTTACAACACAACGATGTAACTCATTCATTCTGACAGTTTCAAACAAACCACAGATGACAGAAACAGCTTGTTGCACAGTTACAACCTGAATGAACTTCCACCTGCATGTAATTATTGTTTGGTGATCTAATATGCACAAACAAACAGGATAAGGTTAAATTAATCAACACAGAAGCGCAAAAGGTCCTTCTATAACTTTATTTCTCTTCCACTGTGATATTGACTGTATATTGTTTCCTGATCAGCTGTTTTCTCCCTGAGCATCACATTTCCAGGGTAAAAACAAAGTTATTGCAGAAAACAATAGAGAACATCCAGACTGCAAAATACCTAACTCTAAAAAAAAAAATAAAAAAAAATAAAAAAAATAAAAGAGAGATACAGGAAATAATAAAGTGTCATTCTTGTACAAACATTAGTGGCATATTTAGTTTGACATATGGACATATTTTGGAGGTAATTTCCTGCAGGAATGATGCACCTGGGCACGCATGCAGCACTCATTGGCCAACCCTGCTTAACAGGAAATCTAAGAAGCTTAAAAGGCTAATGCCCAAATGGCCCCAGGTAGCTGCACAGCAGAAACAAAGAGCCTTTATGAAAATGCTGTCTGGGAATCAGAAACAAGAAGAGACCGAAATGACCACAAATCAGCAAGAGAACAATACACACGAAGAAACTAATAAATCTAAGCAATTTAATATGGTCAGTTCATAAGAACTTTTTTTTTAACTTCAAAATAGATAATAAATTTCAGCTGATAAAATATTTGACCGTATAAACATTTTGTGATAAAGGTGAATTCAGGTAAATCAAGGAGTTTCTTTAAACAAATTTAACAATAAACCTAATGTGTTATATAGCTTTGAGTTCTTCAGTTTGTGTGAGAAAAGTTAAGTTTGTTATTTTATGAAAGCATGGCTCTCTGCTTTATCATAATTAAGACAAAACTATATTTGACACATTTAGCAAATTGGCACAATTTAGCTGTAACTATGATACTTATTATGGAAGCTCATCAGTTTGTTAAATGGTCTGTCACTAAAAAAGTCAGTTTTACAAGCTCTGTAAAAAAGCTGACATAATTGCCAACGGCGTGATTCTTTTTATTCTTAACTTTAGATAAATGTAAATTTAGTTAAAATAAATAAATTCATCTGAAAATATGATCCATTCTAGTCAGGAAGAAACTAGTTCTTCTTCCCAACTAATTTTCTAGTTATTGTTACTCTCCTTGCACTTTATTTTCTCCACCTACCACAACAACCCACATAATAAACTTCTACTGCCTTCAAAAACGTGTTAATCTAAATCTTTATACCAGATCTTATGTGCTGACAACAGTGATACATTTCGTTTTGGACGTCTCAATTTACGATGTCATTTGGTAAATTGGGACAAAAAAGGTACTAATTTAGAAAATATAATTTGTTTTGATGCTCAGATCAAACATTTTTAATATGTACTATACTGGTTTTTCGTGTGATTTGGGTTACACACTTCCAAAATAACTTTATCTATGCCATATCGTTGTTAACTTAAGGTTTTGTTTAGTTTTCCCCTCCTAACTTGTCTTGTCCCATTTTACCCGAATTCACCACATCACTGATTGATCAATTGAACCCAATTAGCAGAAGATTTAAAAAAAAACAATCCCCCAAAGAATCCGCGCTGGGTTTCAGTCAGTCTGTGCATGAGTCGCTGATGTTCTCCAGCAGTTTATTGTTCTCTAACAAAAGGAGACGAGCGCTTTGGCTGCCTCCACTGACCTCAGCCAATCCACAGACGCCCACTGGAAATAAATCCGTGTGCAAAGAGAAACTGAGAAGAAAGTGAGAGCAAAATGGCATCTGAACTTGAACAAAGATGATAAAAAAAACAACACTCTGATAAACCTGACCTGTATTATTGAATGTTTCTTATCTAAAAGTAGTCTGCCCCTTTTGGCATTTTAAACTTGACATCTTTTTAAATCCTGACATTCTCTTAGAGTAGACCTCCTTCACTTGTTTGAAGTGATGTAAATGAAACGAATTTGTCCGTCATGTCTCTTTCTTCCAACTTAATAATAATAATAATAATAATAATAATAATAATAATAATAATAATAATAATAATAATAAAAATAATAAAGATCTGAAGTCAGGTGTCAGCAGCCTTTGAGGTGCGGAAGTGCTGAAAGTTTGTCTGCTTTCACCAAAGCAGCTGCGTTTTCCACTCCTTTCAGCCACTCTTTGCATTTCCTCACAACGGTCTCATCCACATCCCCGTCCTCGTCCTCGTACTCCACATCATCGTACTTGTATTGATCGTTCAGCAGAGATATTTTAACAATGGCGGTGATGTCCTGCTGTTCCGCGCTGTCCGTCTTGCCGCCCGGAGCGCAGCACTTGGACGCTCCGTGCGCCTTTTTGCACGGGAAAACTCGCCGGTGCCGAAAGTCCGCGGAGGCGCAGCACTTCTGCTGCTTGGCCATCATCTGCTTCTCCAGGTTCCGCTTTTTAATAACTAGAATGGCTTCAGGAGTGAGGCTGAGCGAGAACTGGATCTCCTTCTTTGTTTCCTCTTTCCCACTGAGATGTCTGGCGGAGTCCATTGAGCTGGAGCGCCTTATTCCCAAGGATGGATCCTGCGGTTTGGGCACCGACAGCCAGGAGCACTTTCCCTGAGTCTCTTGCCCCGAACTCGTCTTCTGAGCTTGGCTTTTATTCTTCTCCGGCTGCGATCTTCGCCCCAGATTCCGCAGGTTTGCTGATGCCCAGGAACTGGGCTGCTTTCCCTTCTCGGATCCAGATTTGCCGGTTTGTTCAGCCTGAGAGTGGCCTGCGTTGGCCTTCTTTTTCCCAAATAGTTCCCTGCCAGGAGAGGAGATCCGCTGTTGGAGGCTGATCGGCGGAAAAGGCATCTTTACGGTCAGAAATAATGAAGAAAATCAAGACATAAAAAGCAGCGAGTGTAACCTGAAAAGCCCTGCGCAGAGCGAATACAGGCGCTCTGTAGGCATTATCACCGGAGCGGTGGTGCACCTGTTGTCCACACAGGATGGAGTAACACACACACACACGCAAACACACACACGCACACATCCTGGCTCTTTTATTGTGGATCTGGTGGAGGAAGGCGTGGCCAAGAGGCGCGCCAAACAAAGAAACGGAAAACCTAGTTACGTCATTTGATAGTTTTTTTAGGGCCTTTCCTAAAACAATGAATCACATCAACCTCCTGACACATGTTCATATAATCCACTGTTTCCTATTTATTCTCCTTTTTTTGGGAATTACGCAAAGTTGTGTTCAACTAATCTCATGTAGAATAATTCATTCCATGTTTATATTTGCAATTGTGACATTTATTTCAATCTTAAGTTTCTCAGATTGAAAAATGGCATTAAATACTATAAAATAAAGGCTTCATCAACCTGTGTGGCTTAAAGAATCTCATTTTAATATGAAATAATCAAGTTAATCTAGACCAGAGGTAAGATTCAAAATACTTAAAAAAAAGGAAAAAAAAAATTTTTTTTGGTAAAATCTATTTTAGATAATTAACTCTAACACCTGCACTGCACAGCTAGATTTTTTTTATTTTTTTTACAATGCTTTCATCTTGCAGTCCTTGTTGACTGGATATGCAAATTAGTAGTAATTGGTAACCAAATTATTGAATTTTATTTCTGGAGCAATGGTGCCGCCCCATGACAGGAGGGCGACCGGGGCAGAGGACCATGTCACCCTTATCAAACACCATGGTTACCAATTCACCAGACCATGATTGCTTTAGACCTAATGGACAATTTTGTCATTTTTTTCCAACAATAAGTTCAGAAGAACTTTTTTTTTTTTATTTATTTTTTAATTTTCCACATTTAAAGCAATATAAAATGTCTGATTGGAAACTTCAACAGGAGTTGATATGGAAAGTTATGAATCACTCTACACAAGATTCTTTCAAAAATTAATATGTAAAGTTTAGTGGAAGAAAAAGGACTTTATCTGTAAGACATACCCCAGTTGAATCTGATGTACAACTAAAGAATGATTATGTATGAAGGTACGTTACGTACGGTGGTGGACCTGTGATGACGTGAACTTGTTTCTTTTCTCAAACTTACTGGTGACACCACAAACTCTTTAAAACCCCACAGCATTTTAAATAAAACTGAAAGCAGTTTCAGTTTCCCAAATTTACACAGAAACAAACTCCTTCTGCCATGACCAACAGAGTTCTCAGACAGAAATCCTATAGAAAACCTGTGAGGTGAAGAGCAGTGAGAAAAGGCCAGGAAGGATCTAGAGAGGCGGTTTGAAGAGGAATAGTCAAAGATCAACATGAAACATAAAGTCAAGGAGGTGCTTTCAGGTTGACATGATGTTACTGCACTCAAAGCTGAACTTACTAGATCAACATAAGGGGGGGGGAAAAAAAAAAAAACTGAAACACACACACACCGGCCAAGTTATTTATTAATCTTTGCAAGACGATTTGGAGCACTAATCTAAAGAGGAAGCACAGGCGTGTGGGCTCCCTCATCTCTGACATAACCGCAGATTAAAAACTGGAGGAAGCAGCTGGGACTGGAGCAGATTGCGGAGGTCAGAACGCCTCCCCCGTTCAACCTCAAACTTTATAATGATCCAAAATTAGCAGGCAGATGAAAACAATCGCAAAAAACACGCAACATAGAATAATTATTTCATCCCAGAGATCACAATGACGGATTTGGGTGGATCCCTGCCAAATTAGTTGCTCAAATGAGAGATCGTCTGCACGCAAACCTCCGACGGCCGTGTGGGGGATTGCAGGACGAGAAAAAGGAATGAAGTAAAGAATCGGATAAATCTGGAGAAGGCGGCATCTTCGTCGCGCTGAGCTGCAGAAACTGTTGGTCCAAAGGATTCCCGTTTAACAAAACCCACATCGGCACAATGTGAACATCTGCTCTAAAAAAAAAAAAGAAAAAAAAAGAAAAAAAAATGGGGGTAGGCAGAGGCACTGCATCCTCCAGAGGAGGTTGTCATGGCAACCACATCCTCAAAGGCTACATGCCAACGCAACAGAGGGAGCTGGGTTATTAGGTCATGTCAAAATCACAATGCTCAGGGAAGCGTAATTAACTGGGTCATCGCTGCATATGGCAGGAAATCACATCTGAAAGCGGAGAAGAAGTGTTTCTTAAACAGCATTTATTGGTTTGGGGGGGGGCGCAGCGTGTTAGGATGCACACACTTAAGACCAGTAGACAGGACACAAAGGCAGCAGCATTTACAAATCTCATTAGGAGAAGAGCAAAGAAAAGGAAACCTTTAATAGAGATGTAGGAACTATACATCCCAGTGCATAATCAGTAAAGCATTGACTCAAAAAAAACAAAACGTTCAGCACCAAAAAGAAACATCCAAGAAAATGCTTCCAACTTCTTCTAAGAGGCATTAACACCACTTTAAAAATCCAGAAAAACAAAAACAGAAAGCTTACAAAAAAGAATAATCGAAAATGTGCATTTGGTATAAATAGATATGATGATTTCATCAATGTGTTAAGGAATCGTTGTTACAGTTTGTTGTGCATAAGAATAATTTTCCTGCATATGCCATGATGCGTTAAATTTTTAGAAGACATAAGAATCTCACAGAATCCCCTTTTCTTAAATATATTAGGCTTTAGGCATGATTGCAGAAAATAGATGATTTGCACTTTCATTATGACTAAATTGCAACATCTCTAGCTAAACGTGCAAGGCAAGAGTTCACAGGTCAAGCCAGAAAGAGGTGAAAAGGAATAGTGTATAAACATATTTCACAACTGCTTTGCATGTTGGGACCAGTTTTCATGGAAACTGCAGCATCCAGAGCTTTAATTCAGGCAGGTGGTGAAGCACTTCATCACTGCATCTCTGCAAATAAATCACACAGAAACAGGAGTTTAAAACATCATTATTTCTGAAATAATAACCTGAATAAACAAATCAACTGAGTTCATCTCCATGAGACTAACATCCTTTTCCACCAGCGTTTGGGGTGCGGCTCGTCATGAATAAGTGAGGATGTTTTGACGGGGAGGAACTCCACGCTCTCAGTCGTGGGGTTCTCCCCAGCTCCAGGTGCGCCATGCTGAAAGGTGATGCAACGTGGGAGCCTCACCATGGCAACCACGCATTGTTGCCAAATCCATCTCCTGCCTCTTTGCTTTTGCCATCAGCGTGTTGCTATGCAGACTTCACCTGACCAAGCTGTAAAACGCCGTCAAGGTGAAAAGGAGGCGCCGCCTGGGGGGTTCAGGGGCCGACAGGAAACCAGTGGATCGTTTCAACATGGAGCCGTTCTTAACCCACGACTCCCCACAGCAACGCTCAGCCATCAGTGGTTTCACTTATTTTTAAGCGACTGAAGCTAATTTTAGATCTCTATAAATAGATACATCTCGGCTTAACAGATTGTCAATTTCAACCACTTAAATGTTTAGATGTTCAGTAACGTTTGACATCACATTTGAAGCCACAAATCACAATAAAATGATTCTGATTTGTCAATGTCGTTTTGGCATTTAACTTAGCTCCATTTACAAAAAAACCCCACTTATACTAAACATAGGCCTGTCACTATATAAAATTTTGCTGGACAATAAATTGTCCCTGTAATTACTGCTATAAACAATAATATTGTTGTTTTGAGACCTTTTTCAATTTCTAAGGGAATAATAATGCAAAGATTGGTAAACTAATTTTGTAAAGAACACTTTCAACTGTAAATTTTAAATAATTACGAAACTCCACATTAAATATCTAAAACAAGCTTTTAAAAGCAATTAGCTTCAAACTATGTAACCTATCTTTCGTTATTTCGAAAACCCTCGCCTCATTCTACATGATTTTTTTTGTAATAGAGAGTTTATTTTATTCTAAAGTGTGGAAATAGAAATAAGTTTTAGTTTACTTTTGTTGGCTTTCATAATTAAACATTTCATGTAGCATATATTTAGAAAACATTTTTTTGCAGCTCGAGTTTTGCTTTGATTTAGATGATTTAAACCTCAATTTGTGATCTTTGACACATTTACTTTGTGAACTTAAAATGTACTTATCTACTTTTCATTGAGATCAAACATTTTCATAAGTTATGGGGATAAAATTACTTAAATCATTACACTCTGCAGCTTTTCATTTAGATTCTGCTCCCTGGGTGAATCAGGTGTGTCTAATAATATTGAACAGATTATAATCCCCGATAAAACTAAAATAACTAAATACCTCACAAAAAAACAGGTTTTAATTCCTGGGTTGTCAGAGCGTAACTTCACATTTACAAAGTCAAATTTTAAAGTTTGGGTTTAGAGTTTGCCATCTAAAGCAGACCTAATCAAACAGAGTCCATGAGTCCAACATTTACATTACAAAACTATTTTTCCATTATGTTTGACATTTAATTTGATTGCTTTGGAGGATTTTGCAACTCCAGTTTTTGAATGTCACTGTCCTGAAACATTCAGATGCTTCCCTGCTCCGACACACCTTAATCAAATGAACGGTTAATGACCCTTTGGAAAACTTCCTAACATGTCAAGGAGGTAAGTCAGCCTTTAGATTCAGGTTTGTTGGATCAGAGGAGGACTGAAGTTGAGGACACCTGCCTCACGAGTTCAGATTTTCTGTTTTTCAGACACTAGAATAATGAATAAAATCTGAAAATTCATTTCAATTTGCTCAGTTTTTTTTTTGCTTTCCATTCTTGAAAAATTACCAAATCTAATTCCGTCCTCTACAAGTTGCGTCGGAGCAACAGCAGCAGCCTAACAGGACTATAGGAAGTGCACATGCAGCAGGTTTTAGTGCCTCCATCTATAAACCTTAGAGGTTATTCAAGGTAACAAGGTAAAACACATTAAGGGATCAAGCCTATTGGCCATGTGGTGCCGAGTCTCGACAGGTATGGGTTAGAGACGGGGATGTAAAGGTTTAATAGGCACTCAAAGGAGATCAGTGCACTCCGCTCCTCTACAACAACAGTGAGGACGACAGAAAGCCAAGTGATCAAATCAAAATTAAATGAAAAATGGATTACCGTAAGCAGCTTAGGGAGGGGGGAAAAAAAAGGTTGACAAATAACAAAAACTGATCACAAGGACTTAGATAACTAACAAATAAATGTGTATTTCTTCAAAGGAATCTGCTTTTCAGGAGGCTGCTGCTGCTCCTTTGTCTTGGTTTTGTTTTGTTGCGTTTGTGTTGGGGGAGGGGGATCTCAGGGTGGTACATGATGTCTCTCAGCTGTCAGGAGAGATTATAGGGGTCACCCAAACACACAAGGCACCTAAAGGGGGATGGGGGATCAGGACTGCTCACCAAATGAGACGTAACCCCACTTACAGCTGGACTGACAAAACGACATCACACCTTCTGCTCGGCTCAACCGGCGCACTCAGAGTGAACATTTGATCAGTTTTAAACAGGAAGAATAAAACGCATCTTTACACTGTGAATCATTTAAGTTTTCCAAAAGAAAAACAAAAACAAGGACTTAAGTCCAGAGTACGTCTAATCAAAAATTTGCATCGTGCGTTAACCCTCGAGAGCTTACCATAAGCTCATTACACGCATAAAAGCTGAACTGAAGAAAAAATATTTGTCAAATCTGTCTGAAAGAGCTTTACGCCACTAAAAATCTATTTATTTTGATATTAGGAACATATTAACATTGCAGGGCTAATGCCTAGAAAGACAAAGAAACAAACAGCTGCCATTTGTTTGACACAGACTGGTCACACTGGTCGTAGTGGGCTGGATTAGAGCCATATGGTGGAAGCAAACAGTGGTAAATAAAAACATGTTTTCAAAGACGACTCTCGAAGCAAATTCCTCCCGTTTGTTGTGTGCGCAGTCATTAGAGAATATCCGTGTTGTTTCTGACAAGATTTCAATCAAATGACGCGAGTGGGAGGCTTATTTTTAACATCTGAACAGCGTTCAGGAAGGACAACATTAATACGGACATCATGAAAGGTCACATGCAGAGGGAGCATCAGACTTACCTGGCGAAAGGAATGTAAGAGATGCTATACCTGAAAACACAAAAACAGGACATAATTACTGATTATAGCTACTAGAGCACTTTACACAACTTTGTACTGAAAATTTATTTTGATTATATTAAGTAGCAAATCCATTTTTACATAATGTATCTAATAAACTAGGATTAGTTTTTTTCCCCCGGACATTCTGGAGTCGGCTTGGGATTTCTAAAACAAGGATTTAAAACTAAAATGTAACTTTTGCAAGTTGTTTAGCCTCAATAAAAAAATGTGTCCTTGAAATGTAGTTCATAGCAAACTATTAATAGAAAAAACCTTTATTTAATCATAAAGCATTGCAAAAGTATTCAAACTGGTTTGGATTTTAAGTGACACCAATACAATGTAAAGCAAGATTGTAAATGGGAGGAAAAATGATACATACTGCAAACTGCAAACATAATTTGAGCTCTTATTTTAATCTTAGGAAGCTATTTTTATTTCAATTAAAAATCTAAATATGTGAGCAAATGACAAAATAATCAACCAAAGACTGGACGACCTCTTAACCCGTCTTGTTAAGCAGATATTTAACCCGTCACAAAAGAAAAGCAAAGAAGATTCTTTCTTTAGCAGCTCCTTTTGCTGTGAAGCTTCTCACTCAGTCATGAATTAAGTTCAGTTCTCAGCCTGACAAATGAACTTTACCCAGTTTTCTGAGGGTCGGTGGTGACTTCTTACAAAACAACGCTCACACAAACGTCTGAGTGTCTGTGTGGGAGTGCGCCAAGCACGATATGTGTGACTTGTGGGTGTCATGGCAACGCCTCTGAGGACATAGGCTGACAGGAGATGAAGGTAGGAGAGACAGGAGGGGCTGCAGCAGAGATCCATCACCTTCTTGAGCGGTTGCAGCTGTTAGCTACTGGAGTCACACTGATTGTTAAACTACTGGTGGAAAATCTTCTTAATTCCAACATTTTACATGCTTAATGTTCCTAAATCAGACATTTATTTAGCCTAAACGACATCAATATGTAGCTGCAGTAAATATAAATCTGCATTGTTGTAGGAAGGTGTTGCTTCTGTTTTTGTGTCTTTTCATCATTTCTGATCAACTTCTGTCACATGACAGCATGATGCTGCCACCACCACAGCATGATGCTGCCACCACCACCACCTTTTGTATGAACCTTTGTTCATACAAAAGTTTGTATGAACTTTTTGCATACAAACCAAAAAGTTCAACTTTGTTGAATCATTAAATGTTGTCAGTGAACAATAACCTGAGTGAATACAAGAAGTTCTCAAATTTATTACAGCTAAGGACACTATCCAAACCAGCCAGGATTTATGTGAAAAAGTAATCAAATTACTTGTCTAGAACCAATTTGACAACATGAAGTAGGCTCCAATATTATAAACGATGAAACATCCTGTCTCAATGTTACAGCTCACATCTGAATGGTTCAAAATAAATAAATAAATGGTTTTAAAAGTCTCAAATTAACTTGTATTGATTAGGATGATGTGTCATGACCTTAAACAGGATGTTCATATTCAAAACCCCTCCAATATGGCTACATTAAAACAACTCTGCAAAGAGGAGTATGCATTTTGTACTCATTCTAGATATATTTCTCTAAAATTAAAACTTCAGTTTGTCAAACATCAAAAATATGTATAAGGAAATCACTTTTTTTGTCCTTATGGCAAAGATCTTACATATTTTAAAGCATCCATACTTTCTCAGAATCAAGTTTCTAGAGCCCATTGTGTTTTTTTTTATTTATTATTTTAAGATAAACCGATTAATACTGACTCGAAGGCTCACAAATTAATTTCTATACCGTCTTTAGAGATAGAAGTGGTAGAAATGATAAATTATATGGATGGACGGATGAAAAATTGCATGGCTTAAACAAAAGTTTTAGACATTTAGTTCAAGTAAATTCAGACAGACCAAAGTTTGTTCTGATAAAAAACAGCTGAGACCAAACTGAAGGTCAGTCTTACCAGGTCATTGCCAAAAACTGCAAAATACAGAAGATGATTGCCAGTCCCTTTTTATGCCACTGTAAAACATAAATGTGTTAAAATAACAGTTTCAGTGAGACAAATAAAGAGATCTGTATGGTTTTTTGTTGTTGTTTTTGTTTTTATCTAAGTGTGCTGAAATCTCACCCAAAACACTGCACAAAGTGTTAAGGCAAAGCAGAGCTGGTGGGAGGAGAATACAAACAATCATCACTTTGTTTTACATTTACAGGAAAAGTAAACTTCAACACACAAAATCTAAGAGAAAGTAGCCGCATTGTAAAACAGATGTTATTTGCTACAGCAAATTGTTAACCGTTCCAAAAAAGATCACAAGATAATAACCAGAGAACCATTAATAAACTTTGACCTACTAAACACAAAATGGATATTATTGCTAGATAGTGTCAATATACTGAAACATATCCATTTTATTGGATAAAACCAAGGAGCAAAAGTGGATATTTACCAGCATAATAATGGTTGCTATGAGTCTTGTTGGTTCAAACATCCTCTTCAGTTGTTTTAATGGTCCCATCAAGAAACAGGTGCTTTAAAAATACAAAAAAAGACATGTCTGCTGTTAATATGAAGCACAATAATTAAAAGGAACATTGTGTAAAGTTTACTTTTTAATTTGACAAAATAAGGCAGCACACATTTTCTCCCTCCAGCCCAACACAGTTACCATGTGTTGGTAACACATGGTAACTTTCAGATCCAAAAAATAAAACATCCACACTCTATATGACTGTAATCACAAACATTGGTAACATAACCATATTATATCATGAAGGATTACAAAATGTGGACGATCTGCCAAAAGTGACAGATTGTTGGATCTCTACGTGAGGCATTGTGATTTATGGCCGGTTTCATTATGGCTAGAAAACCACTGGAAAACTCAAAATTGTTACAGAAGTTTTAAGATGATTTTCTATCATCTTAAACACTGATGTCAGCTGTAAAGAGGCAGTATAAAGACTGTATTGGTCGCTGCAGCTTTTTGACTGTGTGAAGCAGAGAATAGTTCTCTCACACCGACGCCAATGTAGGAAAAAGCTGAGCGTAAAACAGGAAGATCATATAACGCTAGCATAGGTTGACACCGATTAAAACTTTTATTGTATTTCGTTGTATTTATTGCAATAATGATAAAAGTGACAAAAAAGTATTTACAACTTCTTTACAGTCTCTTTTAGACAAAGTATTTGTGTGACTGCATGTGTCTTAGGGCTGCACAATATATTTTATTTTGCAAAGAAATTATTATCACAATATTCTTCAAGACACCAGTCTTAAATAAAAAAAATTAAATCATAAAAAAGCACTGGGCAACTACATTTCATTACATATTACAAATATTTATTGGCACCGTCATGGAGCTAACGAGATCAAAATGAACAATCCTGAAAATACTGTCAGTTTTGAAGTTTTTCAAACTTCATAAATTGGAATATACCGTTTGGTACAATAAATTATAATTCCTATCGCAACAGAAAAAAACTTCGCAAAAGATGGTAAATGATACTAAAAATGGCCGCCCCTAAGTTTTCCTTAAATAATTATTTGTCCACGCAAGATTTACTGGAGCCTCAAGCAAACAAGTTATCATCGAATGATCAACAAGGCATATCAAAACAGAGAAAACAAGCCAAACTAAACGCAAGTGTGATGCTTACTGAAGACTTTATAAGCCATATAATCTGTAATGGAGACTTTGTTAAACATATTAAGATTTGTAGCTTAAGGTGAATTCCTGTCTAAACATTACATAATTTTAAATTCATATGTGAAGTTTTTATTTTGAAATTTCATTAATCAGCATTAACCAGAACACTTATTGTTTAATGTAGCTCTTAAGCCAAGTTTCCAAAAAGTTAACTGGGTTACAAAAATCCATTAAATGGTTGAAAAAGTACTTTTTTTAAAGGCGATATCCAAAAGAACGATTAACTTTATGTCCATGCCTGCAGGAGCTTGTTGTTGGGAAAAGCATTTTCTCAACTGAACTCGATTCTTGACCGGAAGAATATGAAAGTGGTTCACGTGTAAAAATGTCTCGTGCTAATTAAGCACAAAGATAATAACTCAAATTTCTCTTTCCAAGAACTGAGAAATTTCTCCCATACGCCACAAGACGAAAAATACTCTAAAATAAGCACACACACGCAGGCACTATCAGTATGACTAACATTAAATGGTTTGTCCAAAGGGTTCAATTTAACTCAACATGCTGCAGTAATTATGGGTTCGGCGCTTCCTGTCCATCAGCACGATGACGTACTTAGAGCTGCCTTGCACATGATGGATGTTTTACGTCAGCATAGTTAAAGAGACGAAGGCTTTCCCAACTGGTGAGGCACAGCTGAGTGGGTAGCAGGAATCACTTGGGTGTCACATCTGCTAGATGAGACATTAAGAGCATGTTGACGTAGACTGTGTAGACTGATCAGAAGAGAGGGTCTGCTGCCGTCTTTCCCTCGTTACTCCAACTGTTCAGTGTGACAGAGACACAATGTCCACGCACATGCTGCTCCTGCTTACTGACGGGAAGGAAATCTGTTGTCTCCGAAATCTACGGCTGACTGTAAAAAGGACTGAAGCGTTCACCCATAAATGGGGTTTGCTCAGATGAGAGGAAATGTTTTTATTCATCTGGTTTTCTACACACGAAGGAGGACTTTTATAAACATATTTTATTAAAAAAGAAAGAATTTAAAGCAGTAATTTAACTGTAAATCTCACCACAGGTACGCTTTAAACTCAAAGTTTGATGGGATGAAAAAAACTTACTTTCAAGTTTGTTTGTTTTTTCATCCCTACCATATATGAAATCTGAGCAAAAAAAAAATGGCTAAACTTGCCATCAAGTGAAACAAGTCATGGTTTTAAATTGATATGCTCTGTTCCCTACAGCGCCTTACCTGGACAAAGCTGCAATATTTCCAAGTGTGTAGAAGACAGCAAAAAGCTTGATGCCGGAACCAGGAAGGAAGAGCAGTGCTGAACCCTGGGAAAAAGAAAACAGTAGAGAAATATCTGTGAGCTGCAGAGAATAACATCCTCACACATTCATTAGAGGTCAAAGGCAAAAGAACACAGTCATACTGCTGAATCAACAATTAATTATTAGATTATAACTTTTTGGTAACTTTGTAAGAATTTAACTAAGCTAAAAAGTGTTTGGTGCAATTTATGAATTCACAGCAGCATGGACATATTATTATGTACATATCTACATCTAATGGACAACTACCCATAATGAAAACTAGGAAAACAGAGCAACTAAGCACAAACTTAATGTTCAATTTCCTTCAAGGTTTGTGCAGTAAGTTTAGATTTTTATAAATTAAAAATCTATTAAGCTATTATAGTGTCTAGCAAAATCATTCATGCGTCTTGACTTTTTTCTTTAGTGTGTGACAAACATTTGTCAGTTCTTATAAATGGATATTTTATAGAGTCACATTTTATTGCAATTACAGCTGCAAATCTTTTGGGGTGTTTCTTGTGTTGAGCATGTAGAGAAAGACATTTGGCCCGATCTTCGCAGCATAATCGTTAGCCCCGTCAGACAACCCACATGAATATAAAGTTTCAAGTCAAGTCAAATTATCAACTAGATTTGGGTCTGGGCTTTGATTGGGCCATTTTAACATAACTCTGGCTGTGTGTTTAAGGCTGAAAGATGAGCCAGTGAAGTGCAACGTTAGTTTTCTATTACATATAGCATTTAGGTCAAAAAGTAAACAGTTGGTCTATCTAACCAGAACACCTTTGAATTTGCTACAAATATGTTTTTTTTTTTTTTTTTTGAAAACTGCAAACATGGTTTTTGGGCTAGCTCTATTTAATAACTATATCACCAAGGCATCTGTTAGTTTAGATTTTTATTTAGTGATATCAGCATAAAGAGGATTGAGCATAAAACAAAGGGTAAAAGTATGTGAGAAACTATGCACTAACTTGTTAACTGCTTTTTGAGTCAGTGTGAATTATCACAATTAAGTGCGTGATACCAGACTTCCTCTATTATGAACCATATGCACCAACTGACTATGTCAAGGTATTTTAAGTATTAGTTCAGGTGTGAATCTCCAGTTAGTAAACAGTTGCCATTTTAGCAGATTTTAGTTTAAAGTAGAAAAAAAAAGGAACAGGAACTTGAAGATTATGTGCATTCTCTGTGTTTCCTCTCAGAGCTGCAGAGACACTCACGAGTATGGAGCATAGGATGCCTCCAGCAAAGCATATGACAAACCATTTCACCCTGGTGCTGAAGCTGAGAGAGCTGCCATCAAGAACCTGGTGAGAACAATGGGAGGAAGTCACACGACAAGAGTAATGACCTACAGTGAGACCCGCAGGCTTTGCACGGATATTCAGTCATGTTGGCTGGAACCAAGCATTTTTACAGCTACAGAGCACACAGCGGCGCTGTTTTTCAAGAAAAGTCAGAGCAAATGTACAGGTTGTAAAGTAAAACTTTAGCTGGGATCAAAGTGAAACTAAGCAGCAACTTACCTTGTATCCTCTTAAATGTGAAAGCATGCAAAAGTGTAAACAAAATAGTTAGCATTGAGAGCTAACAAGAACATGGAAGCTAATTTAAAAGCAACATGACTTACAAATAATGTGGGAAATACGTATAACTAACGACTAAAAAGTAAGCATTAGCTGTTAAATTCATAAACCGCGAACAATAAGAAAGCTACATTATAAGAAATGCAGTGTTGATAACGCAAATTTAAATGTGCTGTCTGAGACAGGAAACCATACTTTCTGAACGGAGTTAGCATTAGCAGCTGACCTGTGCAGTTAGCCCGAGTTCTTCGTTATCCTCCCGGCCGCTCAACACACGTCGAAGCTTATCCATCGCTAAAACTCAAATGTGTAAACCTGTTAGGAGAAATATTCACGTCCTAATGTCCAAACTAAACACTGTCCGTCGGTACGTAATGACTGCTATCGCTGACATCAGTAGCATTACACACTTCCTGGCTTCCTGAACGTCTCCTCAACTAGCTGACCGGGGATCAGTTTAAAGACAGTCATTATGAGACCTGTTTCCTCAAAGAGGTGTTTTGCTAACAGACCCCGGACCAGACGCTTACAGCAACTAAACGACACTTCCTCAGAGCTGTTTGCTGCTGTTTTTTCGTTGTGCTGGGGAGAATAACGGTGTTGCGAAAAACGTTCTTTAGATGAATTTGTGGGAAGTTTTTTTCTGTTTCGTCGAAAACTGTTTAGATAATGTAGTGACATGTTGTTGACCCTGCATAACCTACTGTTAAAAACAAACAAAAAAGCAACTCCCATTGTCACATACAACAAAAAAACGCCACACGTTTTAACATGTAAAAGTTTCACTTTTCACTAAATTATATGACGGTTGACAAAACTGACTAAGGTTATGCGTTCGCCTTTTCCATTGTCGCCATCTACTGGAGATGTTACGAAAGTAAAGCACCAACGACGGATAATCTACTTCTTCCATGTTTACTGACAGTTTACAGATTTAGTGCATTATCGCCATCAACTGGCGGCGTAATGCAGAAATTAAATTTCCTGTATCCCATATTTTTAATACACTAAAATAACTTTGACTCTAAAATAACCACCCATATGTATACATGCACATGCATGCTAAATCTTCTCAGCCAATTTTGTGTCTTCTAAATATTTAATAAGTGCTTGAATTATATCTTTTTATTTATGTTTCCCCAACAGATAATCCATTCTTAGAAGTCATATGTATGGCAGGGTGATTGTGTATCTTAACAGCTGATGATAGCTGTCAAATAGACTTTAACTCCTATTTTTGTAATCATGAGTTGTGATTTCATACCTACAAACTAGACAGTTTATTTTTCTTTTCCATAGAATTTATGGTTCAGTATTCATGGATTTTTCAGTCGAACATAACTCCAAATTATTCACTGATTTTTTTTTTTTTTTTTTTGTGCAGCATATCTAAAATATATGAAAAATGCAGCTTGGGAAACTGAGATATATAGGTGCAATCCTATTTCGTACAGTATTGGCTGAAGTTTGCAAAGCAGCCAATCTATTTACTTTTTTGATACTGATTGGCTGCATTCCCAAGAGTGGAAGTAAGACAAGTTACATTCCGCAAAATGTCCCTTTAAAATTCTAGGGGGCCACAAAAAAATTATGGTGGGGCAGATTTGGCCAGCGGGCTTTGAGTTTGACACATGCACTCTAGGCCAAGACTTCCAACATGCACACTTGTAGTCATTCAGGGGTGGATGGGAAATCACATACACATCCATGTCTTTTTGTAAACCCACTGAGCAAATAAAGTGAAAACAAAAATGAACAATTTTTGCTTGGGGAGCAAAATGGAATGTAGAAGAGATTTAATGGAATGAATGTTTAATATAGAAACTGTCATTCAAAAGAAAAATTAGTCCAGATAGCAGTCAAATGTCCAAGCTAATTGAGTAAAATGTTAAGTTACACAGTGAAAAGAAGCCTAGATTTCCCTTTCTTTCTTTCTTTCTTTCTTTCTTTCTTTCTTTCTTTCTTTCTTTCTTTCTTTCTTTCTTTCTTTCTTTCTTTCTTTCTTTCTTTCTTTCTTTCTTTCTTTCTTTCTCTAATACATTCAGAGGTTTTTGCCTTTATTTTAGTTTTTTTTTAATATATTTTTTGTCAACATAACTCTTCTTAAAATGCACATTGCTTTATCAGTCTGGTGCTTCTAAAATTTCAGCTATTTAAGTAATGGGTGATGAAAACCTTAAATTTTGAATTTTGAAAATTGTTCCTGCAGAATGGAAGTTTGTAATGATGATACTCCGATGATGTCATATGTCATAGTGATGTCACAAAGTCTTCTTCTGTGACATCTCAGTTCTGAGCCACTTGAATAAACGGAATTTCACTGCACTTCATTCTACTTTGGATCGTGGTGATCTGCACACACTGTACTGGGACCAGTCTGTGAGCTGAGTTTCTTGGATTGATTATATTAGACATTTCTGGATTTAACTTAGACCTGCTTTTTGTGTCAAGAACCTTGAGATATACGTCATTGTGAAATAGTTTCACCCTTACTGAGAAGGAAAATGGAAAGAGCTATTGGAATCCTGCCATCATTTTGTTGGCAAACAGTCCAGAAAATCTCACAAGCACATAATATGGTAGCAGAAAATACCAGAAGAGGTTTAAATCGCTTGCGACCAAATCTTAAAACTTTACAGGAAACACGTGCTGCACAAAGAGAAAAGAAAGAAGCACAGATACAAGAAAAGGAGCGGCAACTTGAGCAGATTGCTGCTGAAGAAAGGCAGTTAAAAGAAAAGGAAAGAAATGCCTTTCTCGAACAGAGCAGTTACAAGATTCTGCTGCGAGACAAAGACGTGGAAAATTTTAACAGAATACTCAATGATCAAAGGATGAACAAACAAAACAAGTTGTTGGCCGCAAATCAGAGAGAGAAGCACATAGCTGCACAAATACTTGCAAAAGACAATGGGGAGATGAAGCCTTGGTACCACAGTGTTGAAGAACGCATTATGAATGAAGATTGTAATCGGAAGAAGAACCTACAGGCTGATGTCGAATTTTTTAATGAGATGGTACGCAAAAAGAAGCAACTTGCGGGAGAGCGACTAGAACTTGAAAAAGAAGATAAAAGGAGAGTTATGCTCGAAGATGCATACATAAACCAAAAGGATAAGGAGGAAATGGAGAAAAAAAAGGAAGAGAAAAGGAAATTTATCCACCAAAATGTTACAAAGCCCAAACTCTCTAAAACTGAGAAGCTGGCTAGAGCTAGCAAGGAGCAGCACTTCAAAGAAGTGGACACTTTTTTCAGCAAAGCTAAAGCTGCAAAGGCTGACAAATTAAAGAGGTATCAGATGAAGATACAAACTGCATACGACCATCTGATGAAGATAGGAAATGAGGAAGCCTCCAAATTTGCTTCATCAGAGAAAGAAATGACCAAAGTCATTGGACTACGGAGGATCAAAGAAAAACAGCAAGAGGAGGAAAAAAATGAGAAACGGGCTGCAGTGCAAAAATCAATTCTGGAAGCAAATTCTGAGAAAGTAAGAGAGAAATTGGAGGCAAAGCAGATAGAGAAGGAGAAGAGCAAAAAGAGGTTGGGTGATTTGATGGAGGCAGACAGGTTGCATGCAGCTGAAATAGAACAAAAGAAGCAACAAAAACAACAAGACCTTCTCGAATATTCCAATTTCAACTCCGAAATGGCGGCAAATAAGCGTGCGTTACAGATGGAGAAGAGAAAAGGAGAGATTGAAGAACAGAAGAGGATTCTTCTGGACATTATGCCAGCCCCAGTTAAGCAGTACATAGAGTCTGAAATGCAGAAGGCTGAAGAGGAGGGACTGGATATGCCATACATAAAAAAGAAAATGTCAAAGACAAAGCCAGCTCGCTCAGAGAATGCCAAAACACAGTCCAAGGTTTTCGATCATTGTTCAGATCTGACACATATAAAATTGTCACAGGCAGAGATGCCTAAAAATAAATCTTATTTCCTGCCACCTTTACCTTCTCCCCCAAGAGTAGAGAAAACGACTTCCCTCGATTTACAAAAGCCTGTAAAAGTTCCACCAATTGCGCAACTTAAACTGGAGCAAAAAACTGAGACGTAGACTTGCTGTATTGTCATCACACAAAGACACTACAGTAAATTTAGCAACAAAATGTCACTGAGTACACAAAGAAAAATCTAAAAAATCAAACAAACAAACAAAAAACCCCATGACCGTAATCATAAATACATAGACATATGTACCAGTGCAGGTAAGAGAACATAAAAAAAGACCATTTTCCCAATACATCACATGCTGACTGCTCCATTTAAAACACACTTGATTCTTTTAAAAAGCCACAATACAACACTCTCACTATAGGCTTGCAGGAGTTCCTGGGTTTTCTGCGTGGAGTTTGCATGATCTCCACTGATGTGAGGATTCTCTCCGGGTGCTCCGGCGTCCCCTCACAGTCCAAAAGAACAACCTTTAATTGGTTACTTTACATTTCCCCACTCACAGGGACCTTGTCATGTTTTAACATAGGTATGGAAAATGAATGGATTTAAAAATCAACTTTTATAAGATTGGACAAAATAGAGGTCACAATCATTTAATTAGATATACAATGCTTTAAAAAACAAACAAAAAACAAAATCCACATCTTTAATTTAATAGACAAATTTTAAATATACATCAAGTTCTTTCTCCTCATGATGGAAAACAACTTTGAATTTGGTGCTCCCTTGCCTGGACGCAGATCACCGGGGCCCCACCCTGGAACCAGGCCTGGAGGTGGGGCACATTTTCGAGCTCCTGGTGGCCAGGCTTTTACCCATGGAGCCCAGCAGGGCACAGCCCGAAGAGGAGACATGGGTGAGGTGTTCCGGGCATTTAGGCAGCCCCGGGGAAGACCCAGGACACGCTGGAGGAACTATGTTTCTCGGCTGGCCTGGGAACGCCTTGGGGTTCCCTTGAAGGAGATGGAAGAAGTGGCTGGGGAGAGGGAAGTCTGGGCCTCCGTTCTGAAGCTGCTGCCCCTGCAACCCGACCCCAGATGAAGCGGAAGAAAATGGATGGATGGATGGATGGATGGATGGATGTATCACATTATAATGGGATCGTATCTCCTCATTATAATGAGATACTTGAGATACTATTATAATCATTGTAATGAGATGCTATAATGAGATATAGCATATTTCATTATAGCATCTCATAGAAGAATGTTATCTTATATAAATGCTGATATAGCATATTTTAGTAAAAGTAGCTATATCAGCATTTATATACACTGCTCAAAAAAATAAAGGGAACACTCAAATAACACATCCTAGATCTGAATGAATGAAATATTCTCATTGAATACTTTGTTCTGTACAAAGTTGAATGTGCTGACAACAAAATCACACAAAAATCATCAATGGAAATCAAATTTATTAACCAATGGAGGCCTGGATTTGGAGCCACACACAAAATTAAAGTGAAATGTTCCCTTTATTTTTTTGAGCAGTATATATTATCTTATATATAAATATATCTTTTATATAAGATATATTATATAAAATATAAGATATCTTATATAAGATATAATATCTTATAAGATATCTTATATAAGATATCTTATATAAGATATAATATCTTATAAGATATCTTATATAAGATATAAAATATCTTATATCTTTTACTATATATTTTACTAAAAGATGCTATATCAACATTTAACATTCTTCTATAATGAGATGATATAATGAAATACCATTATATCATTAGCTATTATAATGAGATGCAATTATATTGATCGTCTCATTATAATGCATTGAATACATTGAATATTGATTAATTGATTAAATGATTAAACTGATTAAATTTGATTAAATGAGGTTTTACTACATTATGAAACCTTTTTGAATCAGTTGCTCAGACTACATTATTCAAATATTCTATCTTTTGAGCAAGAATGCAATCTTCTCTTTAAATGCAATATTTGTCAAAACATCTTTTGTGTCAAAATTCAATAAAGTGAATAACAAAAGAGAAATACTTGTGGGAAGCTTTTGAGGTCACGCTGTCCCTAGATTAGGTTACTGGTTGGTTGTTTGTAAATATGCCTGCAAGAACGTTATTTCAAAACATTAAGAATAATTTTTCTGTGGATATACAATTTCTCCAAAATGTATCTCCAGTTTGCTACATATTTCTTCAGACACAAACTGCCCCAGATTTTCAATGAAGTGCAAACTTTTCTGAATCTCAGATAATAACTCATTCAAAGGATTTCATTTGCGCAAAAATGACAGGTCGATGCTTCAAAGAGGCATGCGCAATTTTATAATGCCGTACATTACTGTAAAAACAGTAACAGTTGCACATTTTGGATAACTCCTGGTTAGTTCAGGTGGCTCCGAACCCCCTTTGCGCCGCCAGGACGATGTGCTTTAACAGCAACAGGCGCAAATATCTCCATGCGCACTGAGGGATGAGTGGACAGCCCACCTTCTGGGTGTTCGGACGTTTCACAGACACCAGCAGCGATGCGGACGCCTCTCCCAGTATTCCTGCTCTTGTTAGTCTCGTTCTTTTATGAATGCACAAGTTTCAGTTGCCCGAGGATCTGCCGATGTTCCTCCGAGACGATCAGATGCAAGTTTACAGCAGAGGCGGGAAAGGACCAGCGGAACAAAAGACTGTAAGTACAGACTGTCATATGGAGTCAAAGTCGATAAAAACACGTCTATGTGCCCGCGTATAATACAATCATGTGATGTTAAGGCGCTGCATAATCATATAAAGCTACTTTCCAGATCAGTCCGCAGGTAATTACGCACAAAATGTTTAATTTTGAGCCAAACATCATTCACGTGGTTTGTTATCAGTTTTCAAAGAAATAATTTTAGTTGATTTTTTTTCTTTGTACAAAACTGGCAGAATAATGTGTGAACATTGCCATGTTTAGCAATGTGTTCTTGTGGAATCTTACGAATAAGATGCAAGGCTGTTCCTAATTTTGAAAAAACAAAACAAAACAAAAAAACATTATTATTTATTGTATTACACCTAATATTTGTCTGACATTTATACATTACATAGACTGCCATTGGCCATCATAATGAGCACACAGATGATATCTTACTGTGTAAACAATAGTCTAAACTTTGTTCTAGAAGACTTTATAGCAACTGTGCAGCTGCCTCCCACACATTGTTTATGTTCATAATAAGAACAATTTGGATTTAAATAACAGCTGAATAAAAACATATGCACAGACCTTCATGGTCGCTTCAATCAACAAAAAGAACCTCAATGTGTGTTGAACTTAATTACTTCTGAACATGTCAAGTTGGCCTCACAAGGTCATGCACATACAGCATCCTCTCATCCTATGTCTGAGCTCCCCCGACGAGCCTACCAGACTGTGATGAACCTTGAAGGTGGGGAGTCTTGACCCCTGCTTTTATAAATCACAGGACCTTGAATCTGAGCTGATAAGTGCCTGCACACCAAGGCTGGCAGTTTCGTGATTGGATCAGATGCCAAAAACACTCCTAAAGCACACACACACGCACGCACGCACGCACGCATGCACGCACGCACGCACACACACACACACACACATACAGAAACTTTTATATTTGGCTAATTAGTTGTTGCCGGGAGGGAATGATGAGACAAGAAACAAATTTGTAGAATGATAAAAGCAGAAATGGGATTCACAACATTGGATTTTCTAAGTCCACAGTGTCAGATTTAAAATAGCTCATTCAAATCAAAACTGTTTTATTTATCTCAACTGGAAATTAAATGTCACAACTCATATCCACAAAGCACCATTGTGCATGGAGATACTGTGGGCAGAGAGGCTCTTCAGTAGCAGTCAGTCTTACAACAAATCTGTAGGCACCTCTGACTGAAGATTGTTGCTGTATGACAGTCTTATGACTATCATGACATGCTAACAGCTCAATATCCGGGCAGCAGAGAAATATTCCACAGTAATATGTCCTGGATAACATCATCAGTTGTTGGCAAGCACTGCTAATCCACCTCAATTGCTTTTGCTGCTCCCCTTTAAATCATTTTCTGGTCATGTGGTTAGAAAATCGGGTGGCGATTAGAGTTTAAGATCCCACTGTTTCAAACTCTTCAGCTTCACATGTGAAGCTGAAGAGTTTGAAGCTGAAGTGTTTTTATTATTTGTGCAACGACTAATACACCTGGGAGCAAGATAAGTCCAATAGTGTGATGCTGCTCCCACCAAGCTGGACAGTAGTTACAGGGATTTTACATTTGAAAACCTCACTTCTCTCCACCAAACATTCTTCATGACATTGTAGTCAAATGCCTTGTCTGTGTCTTATGAGATTGAACAGTTCTTTTCTCCAGAGGAAATTTAGCTTGTCCTTTGTGCAACTGCAACTTTTAGATGTTGAGGTTGCAGCATGGGGTTCTTCCTTAGTCAGTACACTTTCAAGTACTGATTATGTCAAACTCACTTCTCTGCAGACAGCGAGATGATTTGTTCCAATTCCTGGAAAAAAAAAAAAAAAAAAAAAAAAATATATATATATATATATATATATATATACTGCTCAAAAAAATAAAGGGAACATTTCACTTTAATTTTGTGTGTGGCTCCAAATCCAGGCCTCCATTGGTTAATAAATTTGATTTCCATTGATGATTTTTGTGTGATTTTGTTGTCAGCACATTCAACTTTGTACAGAACAAAGTATTCAATGAGAATATTTCATTCATTCAGATCTAGGATGTGTTATTTGAGTGTTGCCTTTATTTTTTTGAGCAGTATATATATATATATATATATAAACTTCTTGCTTTTATATTTGATGAAAGTTATTTGCTCATGATAATTCTGATTAATTCTGGAAAAGCAAAAGTTTTATAGTACTATAAATAATTTAAATGGCAAAAATTTAGAAAAGGGTTCACGTCCTTTATGATTCTCTACATACCTATTACACTGAGTCAAAGCTGATCATTTTATGCTTTTATTTACTGAAATTATATTGACATTAAATCAAGGTGATTTGTTGGCTAAAGAGTCACTGTATCATAATCTAATGGCCATCTTCCATCTCTTGTAGGTTTCTTTATCACCTTTCTTTTAAAACTATATCAAGCCATTCTTTTGAGGATTTGAGAGGAGTTCAGAGGATGTATGTATCTGTCTTTTCTTTTAGTGCACCAACAATAATCAGACGAATTTAAAATGTGAACTGTATATTTTTGAAATTTAGTGGGAAAGTGCTGCATTGCTAATTATGCATCATGTTTTTAGCTTTAAATGTCTGCTTTTTTTTGTTTTAGAATAAGTTATCCTGCAGCTTTAGAGATCACGTTTAGTTGGCACTGAACAACTATGGCCACACTGAGTTAAACTAACATCTTAATCATGTTGTGTTTGTGTTATTTGCAGTGCGATTGCTCAAAGTGTAACCCTGGAAACCATTGAAGCGTTAGCATTTAGCAATCTTCTCAACCTCTCTGAGATGTAAGTCCTGTCTTTGTGATGCTGTGGGTGAATTTCAGTCCTGATCACCGCAGTGCACCTCAGCTGCTCTTCTTTTTCCTCATGACTGAACAGTTCAATTCAAAATGCAAGGAGTCTGATGCATATCAACAGAAGAGCCTTCAACAACCTACCAAATCTTCGCCTCTTGTAAGAGAACTTGAACTTAAATGCATAACTGTTCAGGTTTAAAATTAAACCTAAATAAGTAAGATTTCATTTACTTGTACATTGCGAAAGTACTCATCCATTTGACTTTAACATGTCACATTACAACCACAAACTTCAGTGTATTTTATTAGCAATTTAATTAACACAAATTAGTGCATCTTTGAGGTATAGACTGAAAAGTGTGCTTCAGTCCTTTAAAACCAAAACCAAAGTGGCAGCAGAATCATGATGTGGGGATGCATTTCTTCAAGAAAAATTGAGAAGCTGGTTGGAATTATAAACTTTTTGATTCTGGAAGAAAATGTGGGGCAGATATTTACAAACATGGCTTCCATTGGACCCAGATTCAGTCTCAGTTGGGCTGGAAACAACCCCACACTCCTCACATTCTCCTTTGCAGAAAATGTTGAAATCTGTGCATATTTACTAAAACTTAATAACAATACAAGTATCTCAAATAAAACCCACTTTGAGTTTCCTTGTGTATGAATAGTTTTGCAGAATGCACTACACATACTATGAAAAAGGCGACGTTACGAGACATTTTTTGATGTTTTGCTTCACACAAAAAGTCAAAAATTATTGCAGAAACATTATGTCTTCTTTATCATTGTAGGAGCATCTTAAACACCGGGATAACCCTCTTCCCTGATGTTACATCAATCACTTCTTTCAAATCAGACTTTATTCTGTAAGTCACAATAACATGAAAATCAAGCATAACAATGATTTGTTAACCTCATGCGAAATACAGAGCTACGTTCTGTTAGTGTCTGTAATGATACAGAATGTTCCAGTCTGAACTTTGCTTCTGTTGCAGGGAAATATGCGACAACATTCATCTGCTTGAAGTGCCTCCAAACGCTTTCACTGGAATGACTGAGGGTTATGCTACATTGTAAGTGTGCCTCTGCATTCATGATCACTTAATGAAAATCTTTTTTTTTCTAACATACACTGTTTATTACAGGAATCTCTACAACAATGGTATCAGAGGAATACACAATCATGCCTTCAATGGGACAAAGATAGATAAGCTGTATTCAATAGATTCCTACTTTTTATATATACTTTATATATATAAATATAAAGTATATATATATATATATATATATATATATATATATATATATATATATACTTTTTTTTAGGTATTTCTGCTCAGGCAGTAAGAAATGTGCTCACTGGTCCTTTACGCTGTCTTGTGTAGGGTGCTGAAGAATAATCGAAACCTTGAAATGATCCATAGAGATGCTTTTCAAGGAGCCACTGGTCCAGAGATCTTGTAAGTTATACTTTGTGTTTTTTAAAGGTGACTTATTATGCTTCCTGGAAGACGTTAGGATAGGTCTATGGGCTATACAAAGCAAGTTCATTACACTTTTTGCACAAAATCATTCTTAGATAATAAGATTTTATTCTGATCAGTTCCACCATTGTGAAGTCTCTTCACAATTAGCTACTGTAGGGTGTCTTGTCACTTTATATCCAAACAAGCTGCTGTTGGCCACACCCTCCCAACTCAATGTTTACAATCGCACTTGAAAATGGGCAATTATAGAACAGTATATCTTTGAAAAGCATAAGTTGAGTCTCCTGCACAACCCACAAGAATGCTGCAAGTAGTATCTGGATGGTAAATCGACAACAAAACACTTGTTTTTTCCAGCAGCCATGCAGCGGTAAAACCAGCTGACCAAAAGTGCTGCAGCTCCACTTGGGTTGCTTGGTAACGGGGAGTTACATTCTGGAGGTTTTCAAAAAACGTGTTTTTGTCTTTTTTAAAATGGTGAAGATGTTTTTTGAGGCAATAGAAATTCAAATCGAAGTACAAGAACATGCAAAATTTAAATTTTGGATAACAAGTCCCCTTTTACTCAGGTGGCATAAGAAGAGAAACATTATTCACACTCACTCTTCAGATAACAAACCTTTAACCAGTTTATCACTCGGCTGTTTTCTGAGTCATGACCCACATATCAAGTGCTGGTAGCAGGAGCTTGCTGACTGCTGCTGTGAACTTTTACAAGGCAGTTTCCTCGTGCAAAGGTTCAAAAATAAAAGGTTGCTCATGTGACACTCTTCTTGGTTAATTCACAGGGATGTTTCTGCAACAGCTCTCACAAGGTTACCTGCTCATGGACTGGAGTCGGTTCTGGTGTTGTTCGCTCAGTCAGCGTACAGTTTGAAAAGGTTGCCTCCTCTGAATGGAATGGGCAGCCTCCGAGAGGCCCATCTCACCTACAATAGCCACTGTTGTGCCCTTCTGAGCTGGAGCCCTCACAGGTGACCTACTCTGTGAATTGTGAAAGGATAAAGTTCCCTTCAAATGTATCCATACCCATTGTAGCTTTATGTAAGGAGCTGTTGTCCTAAAAAGTGGAAAACCTTTCTGTAAACTGGGCTGAATAGAAATCGAGCCCACACTTTTCAGATATTTCTAACATATAACAATGATGCGCTAACTTGTTAGAGTCTCTCGCATAAAATCTCATTAACATTTGTTGATACTTTTTTTGGTTTTAACAAAAAGAGTGGAACATTTCACTGAGTTGGAATACTTTTGCAAGAAATTGTAGAAATGTTTTCTTTCTTTTGTCCCCAATCGTGAAAATTGGCTGTTTAATAGTGGAAAGTTAGAATGCTCCATCCTCGTCTTCTTTCCCTCTATGATCACACACAGAAAAGGTCTAATTACGGAATGAGTACTTTAACAACAGCAGAATCAGACAACGTTTTAAGTTTAAGTTCAAGATTGAATCTGAATATATGGCACAAATCAGAAAATAAAACTTAAACAGGAAGAAAACAAGTGTGTTAGAAAGGAATGGGAACCATTTTTGAGATTCTGTTTTTCTTCACATTCCACCAAACAAACAACGTGTAAAGACTCAGAAGAGGAACACAGCCTTCCTACTTGTTCGGGTTGAAAGGTCTGCCATAAACTGCACCTGTCCAGTTTTGTGCTGAGAAGTCAGGAGAGCGAGCGATAGAAACTGGATTTTTTTTGTGTCTAAATTGTATTTGTATTATTTATTTGGAGGAAAGTGAATATAGATGTGAGCTCTCTTTTTTCTTCACTGTCTGTTTGCAGTGATGTTAGCTGATGATTCTTCCGCCAACATTTCTCATGTAAACTTCTTTAAAAATGTAAATACAAAAACTTTTTTAAGCTAGGTTTGTGGTTAGCACTTGAAGAAATCCCCAGAATTCAATGGTTTGAAGCTGTTTTGTTGTAAAAATGATCAAAACACTCCAAACTTGACCTGGCATATCTTTAGCTGATATCAAGAAGCTTTTGCAATATTATATGAGAGACCAAATGATCATCTGAGCTTACAGGATTTGTTGCCGTTGCAAAAAAAGAGAAAAAAAAATCAATCTCAAATCATCTTTTTTTCTGTTTTGCATATTTTTAAATTTGATGGATTTTTTTTACACTCTTAGTTCAAAACAAGAAATATGTAAAATGAGATTATAAATTTATTCTGGTTTTCTAGGGACTTCTCAGCTAATGCTCCGTGGGATAATTCTTCTACATCTTGTAAAGAAGGGAATCCATCAGCAAGGTAAGATATTTTTCTGCTCATGCTGAACTCATAGTTCATACCAGTTTCTATGTATTACCTTCCAAAAGTCATCAACTTTCTGAAAATTCAATTTAAGGAAATGGTTTGGATTCTTGCAAGGGATGTTCTGTGAAACTTAAAAGAAAAAACTCTGAGAAAAGGTTAGGTTCAGCTAACATTCCCTGAGCTTTTGTTAGGGATCTGCTTTTGTGGAGAGTTGAGCCTGACAATGTGATGAAATAGTAGTTAGTATTAATAGTTATTTTGCATAGTATATATTTCATTAAACGGGGGTCAAACATAGTGCTGTAAGGTATTTGCTATGGGTAGAGAAACTACAGTGGACTCCTGGTATTCCCTGAGGTTTGGGACCACAGCCACATGTAAATCACTGAAATACTTGAATAACTACCCCTCTGCGAATTTTAACCTTAATATGCGTTAATCTATAGAGTGTAAAGGGTGCCAGCACTACTGCAGAAGCTAATATTTACAGTCTTTCTTATTTCCACTCTGTGGGGTACAACCAATCAGCAAAAAGGAAATCAAATGGAGCTTCTTTGGACGCTTTGGAAACGACAAGTAGCATTGGAGATCGATATTTCAGCTTCCCAATCTGCATTTTTTGGGGGAAATATTTTTAGATACTATGCTATGTGAAAAAATGAATAATTTAGAGAAACATAGAGTCTAGAGTCTTTATTATCTGTGTCTTGTCTTTTTGCGTCTCTTACAGATTTCAGAGGGTTATCGGTGGCACAGGCGACACACCTCCACTTGGGGGCTGGTCGTTTTATTCTGAATCTGACCTGCAAGACACCACCTTTCAAGATGTGGATGACCTCTATTCTCAGTGGGTGGACTTCTGCCACTCAGTCATCTGCACGCCAGAAGAGGATGCCTTCAATCCCTGTGAGGACCTTTCTGGGTTCAGTTTTCTCAGAGTTGCTATTTGGTTCATCAATATACTCGCTATCACAGGCAACCTGATGGTGCTGCTGGTTTTCTTTATCAGCCGAAACAAGCTAACCGTGCCTCGCTTCCTCATGTGCCACCTGGCCTTTGCTGACCTCTGCATCGGTGTCTATCTTCTGGTGATCGCTACGGTAGACCTGAGGACTCGTGGTCATTACAGTCAACACGCCATCGAGTGGCAAACCGGGCCTGGCTGTAGCGCTGCAGGCTTCCTGTCTGTGTTTGGCGGCGAGCTGTCGGTCTACACGTTGTCCACCATCACTTTGGAGCGCTGGCACACCATCACCAATGCTCTGCATGTAAAGCGCCATCTGGTCTTGACAAAGGCTGCGGGTATAATGGCAGCGGGTTGGTTTCTGTGTCTGGGCATGGGGATGCTGCCGCTGGTTGGCATCAGCAGCTACACCAAAGTCAGCATGTGCTTACCCATGGACATAGAAACCCCCCTAGCGCAGACTTTCATCATCATCATCCTGCTCCTCAATGTGGGGGCCTTCATCGTCGTGTGCGTTTGCTATGTGCTTATTTACTTGGCTGTGAAGAACCCTGAGGTCCCTGAAAGAAGTTCGGACACCAGGATAGCAAAACGAATGGCTGTGCTCATCTTCACCGACTTCCTCTGCATGGCGCCCATCTGCTTCTTTGCTATTTCTGCCGCCTTTAAGTTTCCTCTCATCACCGTCACCAACTCCAAGATTCTGTTGGTCCTTTTCTTCCCCATCAACTCGTGCGCCAACCCCTTCCTGTATGCTATTTTCACCAAGGCCTTCAGAAAGGACGCCTACCAGCTCATGAACGCAATGGGATGCCGTAAAAGCAAGGCCAACATTTATCATTTGAAGGCCTGCTGCTCCGAAAATGCAATGAATAGCAACTTGAGATCCAATAATAAAGAAGCACAGACTGGAGTGAACATGGCTCCCATATCACATCAGGATCTGCAACCTAAGGATGAGCAGGAGATAACCTGAAGACAGAAAGGGACAAAAATATTTGGACATGAAGGATCACTGGGGGTTGGTTGGGGAATGTTTAGTTTTTAATGGGATTCCTTACTTGTTGTCATAACTCTATATATGACGCTCCACTGTTAAAGACTTACCATTTTTATAGGTTACCATTTAAAACATGAATGTAATCCTCTGACACATGATACATTTCTTCTCTGTCAGATCAGAAACCATGCAAGTTTACAATGAAATACCAGCAGTTCATTATTTATGAACCTTCTCGTTTATCACATCTGCAATGCCTTGCAAAGGTATTTAAACCCCTCAGAGATTTTCTAAATTTGTCAGGATTTTATCTGATAAATGAACACAAAGAAGTAAATAACTGGGTTTTATAGTTTTACCAGTAAAAATCTCAAAAGTATAACTTGCATTTGTTTTCCGTCCCCCTCTACTTTCATACCGCTAAGTAAAATCCAGTGCACTGAGAAGTCAGCTAAGTGACAGAGTCCAGTAGCGTGGAAGTTAATGTCAGTATAAAGACACCTGTTGTGTGAAGGCTTCAGTTATTCATTTCAGAAAACTAAGCGAAAACTGACAGAGCTGGGGTAAGACTGGAGGAGCTGCAGAAATCCACAACAGATTTCCACAGAAAACGGGGGATTCACATGAGGAAGAATATCCTCTGATGATATGAGAACAAAACTGATCTTACTGTGAAGCATGGTGGTGGCAGCATCATTTTGTGGGGACAAAGTTAGGTGGTAACTAGTTACATTTACTTGAGTAACCTTTTGAAAAAACAAAAAAAACCTTTTCCAAGTACTATGTTGAACTATTACTTGAGAAATAGAACAATAGAGTAGCAGTATTATGAATTACTGCTACTCATGCCTGACTAAAATTTCTGGATACCCTACCAGTAATTTTGATTATTTTAATTAAAAATTCACCTGACATCAGCATCTGCAGTGTCTGTTAAAGTTCTGTAAGTTTTATATTGAAAATAAACTGATTTGGAAAAATGTTTATTTTGCCTGATTTTGTTGTTTTGTAATTTTGTTATTTATATGCATTATTTTCATTCTGATCTTTGAAATACCAAAATTTCCACATGACTTTATATTTTGGTGATGTAACTTAAATATTAAATGATTGTTCTTTTGGTCAGCTACTCAGTACTTGAGTAGCCTTTTTACCAAATACGTTTTTACTCTTACTCGATTAATTTCTTGAATGACTGCTTTTTACTTTTACTTGAGTAAATATGTTGAAGTAGTGCTACTTTCACTTAAGTGCAGCTTTTAGGTACTTGGTTTTTTTTGACAAAAAGTTATTAGAGACGACGAGAAAGTAGACAAAACTTTATACAGAACAATCTTGAAAGAAAAGACTGATATCTGGGTGAAGGATCACCTTCCAGCAGAAAAACAACTATATACATCCAGCTGGAGATACAATGACACAATTTGAATCAAAGTATTCATGTGATAGAATGGCCTAGTCAAAGTCCACACCTAAAGTGGCGAGCTCAGGCAATCCCTGTGTAGTGTGACTCAGCTGAAGCCATTTTGAAAGTTTTGGGAGACACGTCTCTCAAAGTTTTGGAAGAGTTGCAGCTCTTGAACAAAATGTGATTCTCCAAATTGTTGACTCAGGAGAGCTAAATGCAAATGTGCCATGTCTAATAATAAGGTTTGTTTTAACGTGACAATAATTACGAAAATAAAAATTGATTTATGGGGGAAAATCACCACCTCTTCTTTCCAAAATTTGTTTTAGACGAAAATAATCACTTTTAGGGAAATACATTACATTTTCTTCTAAAAAATAAAGCTAACAATGCATTATTACTTCTTAAAATCTTAAATGACATTTAAATATTTGTAAAATGTGGTGTGTTTTGCTTTAGCTGTTCTTAAGACTGAAATACATTTAATGTCAGCAACTTGTAAGAATCTGATGAAAGTCCATAAAGTCTGACAACGACGGACATTTAAATGCGGGGAGATGGAAAAAAAACAAGGTTGCCATCTCAAAGTGGCCACCAGGTGGAGCAGCTGAGCGCAGAGTTTTATTGGCTTTAATATCTGTCGGGGTGATAGTGTATCAGTAATAAAGGAGCTGAAGTTGAAAATTTCAACTTGAAATTAAATAAAAACTAAAGCTTTTGAGGGACAAAATGATGGAGTCTGTGTAGCTTCATTGTTTTTAGTTCCTACTGTGCTCAGCGGTTCCTCAGTCCCGCCTTCATGGGCCACATCTGCGGTGACGTCCCAAACTCTGAACTTTTCTCTCCAGCTATGCAGCCCTTCAGTCAACAGCTCCACTCAGACAGCGTTGAACCCCCTGCTCTGGGGGATGTTGTCCTTTCTCGGAGCTGAACCAACGCAGTCTGCGTGTATTTGATAACTTTTCTCAGCCTGTTGCCGCTGCGCTGCCAAAATATTGTTGATGGAAAAGATGTTAAACTCTGGCTGGTTTGTTGTTCTGGTGATCACAGCCTGTCTTCTGCGGAGCTCTCTCAGCGGTAAGATGTTTGTTTTTCTTTGGTGGGAGAATACGTTTTCCTGAGCTACTTCATGGACCTTGAAGTAGCCATAGAGGTAATCTACTCTTGATTTAAAGCAAAAGGCAGGACTCGTCGCTGGATAATGCTGCTCAGGTGTGATTAAATTCAGATTTTAATGGGCATATAAAGCATTTAAGCTCTTCAGGAAGCCTTAATTGATTAGATTAGTCTGGGTTTGTAGGCTGCCTGGCACAGTTTATACAGGTTAGTGCAGTACAAAGTACATTGTCAGTTTCTGATAAGACATAAGCTGTAGTAAATGAGTAAATCAGACTGAAAAAACTTTAAATACTATGTAGAGATATTTACTTAGGAAAGCAGTGAAGCCCTTAAGGTTTTTACTTTTTGTCACATTACAACTACAAATTTGGGGAGTATATAATACACTACGTTTAAAATACTGGTGGGAATAAAAAAGAACAAGATTAAAATAAGAGAAGAAAATAGAAATATACATTTTATAGAATTAAATTAAGTGTTTTTCAACAACTATAAAAGTAAAAAAAAAACAAGTATGTTATATTAGTACAATAAGATTTTGTGATTAAATGTGCACCGCAGCAAAGTAGCATTTTTCTCCTGTCTACCGCAAATGTCGCGTGGTTCAGAGCATCCTAACATCTCGCCCTCTCTGTGCACAGTTCAACAGTCCAACGTCCGCAGACCAACCAGGAGCTCAGAGCCTGCTGTCATTCCACGCCACCTTTCTCCAGTTCACCTGAGCAAAGATCAGCTCAGGCGGCTGCAGTTCAAGCCCACCATCCACTCCATCGAGCTGTCAGAGGGCCACCAGGCTAAGTTCAACTGCTCCGTCGACATCCCCGATGTGAGGCTGGACCCCTCCATCGTCTGGAAGAAGGACGACAAGGACCTGTCAAATGACGAACACATGGCGATCAATGAGCTCCAGACCTCCGCAGACGGAGTCACAACTCTCACCTCCACCGTCATGTATGTTGCACTCTGAGATGAAAGATGAAAATAATGGATTACGAGACGGGTAGCGAGATTAATGTGTCGCTATGTTCTGCGTTACAGCATTAAAAAGGTACAGAGAGCGGATGCTGGCGAGTACCACTGCACAATGAGCGTCAACAATGAGACAAGGAGGTCTCAGTCCATCGCTCTAGCGGTGGAAGGTGGGTTATAATAAGATTGTAACAATGGATTCTTCTGTGCCAGCACAACTTTACTTCAAGTGTACAAATATATTAACACAAAGATATGTTTTATGATTTTATGTTTTTGCAGTGTGATCGATTTTTGCGCCTTTCCCCCCCCATCCTGCAGGTCTGCCAGGATTTGTACACGAGCCAGAGGACCTGAATGTGACCAGGAATGCAAATTTCACCCTGACCTGTGTGGCAAAGGGGCCTCCAGAACCGGTTTCTATCCGCTGGTTCAGTGATGGAAAACCTGTTGAGGGAAAAGAAGAGGAACAGTCTCCCAGCAGCTTAACTGTGGAAGGTAAACCCCATCAGCATGCAGTCCAGTCAGTCTGCTTTATGAGTTGTGTGATGATCAGCCTCTTCCTGTTCTAGCTGCTCTTCTTATATTCTCCCTAATAAAAGGTTTTAATATGACAGCAGAATATCTTGGCGACTCTGTGAATGTGTCAGAAAATACAGATTGTGATTTATCCCTTTCCTGACCTTTTTTTTTAAATTGGAACATTTAAATTCAGCATTTATTTAGAAGCTCTGATCCGCCCATATAAATTAAAGGAAAACGTGTTTTAACGAACCTCTATTTGTTGGCTTCCAACCAGTAAAATCCAAATGACTTTTTAAAAAGGATACCCTGGTTTCTATGACTGCGGCGCAATTAAACCAAAACAAGCTGTAAAACCCTCTAATGACGTTTAGCTGGTTTTGCTTTTAATTGTTCCCTTCCTGGAACACAGTGTAGAGACACCTCAGTCATCAGCACATTTAGATATTCAATGTTTCTGGACAGCGGCGTTAAGTCACGGTGTCCCTACGCTGTCCGTGGTTTCAGTTCTGCCTCGTGTCTGCTGCCTCAGCAGCTGCACCTTGCTTACGGCAGTCAGATTCCTCGCCATGTCTCTCTGCAACGTGGTTAACAGTGGTCATTCACGCGCGGTTGACGCTTTTTGTAACGCTGCTCAACCAGTGCGACGTTGGAGAAAGAGCTGATTGCTGGAATAGCACACTTCCTGAAAGCTTCCTGAGACCGTGCTTGACGCCAGTGCATGGTTAGCTTATGGAAGCAACATTGGAAACTTGCACAATAACGTGTAAATAAGATAAAAGTTTTCACTGGGAAGAGGGCATGGAAATTGCCTGAGCCTTGAGGGGAGTTTAATGTTTTGGCGTCTTGTTAATTAGGAAGCTTTCAGATGCAGCAGCTGGTAGATTTTGTTGGCTGCATGTGTTTTCCTGCTTTGTGTCATGAAACCAACTCAGTCAGCTTCTGGGTTTATCATGTTTTTAACAGACGTGTGTAGGGTTATTTCGACATATGCATATCTGAAAAGTGTAACAGGCATAGTTTTAAGCCTTTCTATACATTTGCATTCAGCCACCTTGAGTAAATACTTTGAAGAACCAGATGAAGCATTTTGGCGTCTCTACCACCCTTCCACATCTAGAAATGAAAAGTTTGACCATTCTTCTTCACTTGGTTGAATTGGATGGAGACCATCTATGAACAGAGATTTTCAGTTTTCTTTCCCATAGATTCTCAATCAAATTTCAAGCTGGACTTGGACTAGGCCGTTCTAACATGAATATGTGTTGATCTGAAAGCACTGAATATTAAAAGAACCTCTGATTGCCATGTATTCTTTCCATCAGCTCTGTCCAGCTTACTACTTGCATGCAGTGGGAAAAATGTTCCCACTGCATGATGCTGCCACTGTCATGTATCACAGAGTGCATGCTGCGTTCAATGTGATGTGGAATGTTGGTTTTTCACCACATTCCACATCAATTTCTGCATTAAAGCCAGGAATCTCGGTTTTGGTCTGATCTGACGGCAGATGTTTTTGTCCCTCACATGACCTGTGACTTTGCTTCAGCGATGGTTTTCTTTCTGCCACTGCTTGCTAGATTTGGGGGAAGCCACTTTAGCAAAGCAGTTTATGTGCGTCATCAGATCTAAGTCAGCTTTTTTTTTTCAATTTTGCATTCATTCTTGTTTTCTAGTTTTAAGAGTCTGATTGATTTGAGAGTTCATTTTTACCTTCAAAACGGAACAATTAATGTCTGATATTAAGCTGGAAATTAGACCTGATTTCTCAAGCCTTTCCCCAGGACACATTAATAAACCAGGTTTAAATGAATGACTAAGTAACAGCGAAACACTAGATTACATACAGAGGAGTCACTCAGATCAATTTGGTTGCAGCAGAGTTAGACTGAAGGCTTGAAGTACAGAGCAGTGGGTTGAAACAGCTGTTTCAGAGACACGGCCATAGACAAAGCACTGATAGCACATTTTAGTCTATGTTCCTGTAGAAGTTAAGTGAAATCTGTAACTTATGATAATTACAACGTAAAAAAAACAGAAGTTTCTGAAGTGTATGCTACAGAATCTATCGCTACATTTCAAAAGAAATGAAAAGACAAGCAGAAGTGGGACTAAGAGAGTTCAAAACAAAAGTAATAAAAACACATGTACCCTATCAAGGTTAGCTGAAATATCACAAAACTGCAGCAAATGAATTTAATAACAATTGAAGTGAGCAACAATACTAAGTGAATGTTGTTTTTTTTTGTGTCCCTCATTTTTCTTTGAGTCTGATTTAAAGTTGTGAATTCTTTGACACAGTCAAGGTCAGAAGAGTATCTGCTTGAAGAAAAACAGAGCTGAGAGAGCAAACCAAATGACCGCTTTGCCTGTGACTTCTGGGCCACTTTAGACAAGTTTCAGGGCAGCGTTATTGGATATTGTTGTGGCTAAACTGGCTTCCATAGTCTGCTGGTTTCTACATGAGATGTGATACAACCTTTGTTATGACATTAGTGCAGCTGGGGATAAAATGCATATGGATAATTTTTACTTCTGTGGTTCATGCTGTGCATATATTTTTGATTGCTTTCCGTATGTTGACTCCTCAGTCTCGGCTTTGCTCTTGTGCCTCATTAAAAAGCTGCGGTTATCTGCATTACTCTGATGTTGTGTCCTGCTCTCTTGTCAACACAAAGTAATGTCCTCGAGTGTTACACAAGAAGAGGAATACAGACATTTCTGGCATCATAATGTCTCAGTTTCCCAACATACATGCAGACTTTATGGACCCTTCTGAGAGTAAACATCATCAGAAGCATAAGATTTAATCTATACGCTGTAGCTCTGCGGTTTGCTACACGCGAAGCAGATCCACCATTGTTGCCAGAAGCTGAGGGGTTAAAGGTTTAGAGTTGTGCTTTGGTCCGGCATGTGCAAGGGGCCTGGCTGTTCGGGGGTTGGATCTGCGGACAAAGGCCCCTTTCACAGGACGGCCCACTGTCCGGTAAAGAGAGGCAGAAAACAGAGGCTGGCAGGCTGCAGGCAGAGCTCTGTGCAGGACCAAAAACTGGCAAACGAGCTTTGCTGCAAACTCAACCTCATTGTACATAATGAGTGGTCAAAGGCCTCTCATCAGAAACAAATTTGGTCTATTGATGTAATTAGAGTCCTGTCAATACAGTTGCGAAATACGATTTGCATGGTTTCATAAAGCTAGAATTGCAGTGCAGGCTCACTGTCATTCATAACGTCTGTTGTGTTAAATATGGAGGCTTAGGTCCATTTTAGCAGAGTTTCTCAGTTCCCACAGGTATTTGGAGAGTTTCTGGTGTCAAAACAGTGAAAACTGTTTTTCACTGTTTTGCTTGGCCGAAGTGACAAAATGGCTCACTGAAAACAGCCTATTATTGAACTCCAGCAAGACCGAGACCTTGATTGTTGCTCCTGACAGTGCTGTGCCTGGAATTAAGCAGCACCTCGGAAACTTGAGCTGCACAGTTAAAAGCAACCTGCGCAACCTGGGTGTTTTCATGGATGGAGCGATGTCTATGGAGCGGCACGTAAATCAGCTTGTTAGGAACTGCTTTTTTCAAATTCGGAACATTTCTAAACTTCGTAAGATGGTGACTTATGGTGAGCTTGAGATGATTGTTCATGCTTTTGTCTCATCGAGATTGGATTATTGTAACAGTCTGTTCACATGTCTTAACAAGAGGGAGTTTGCGCGTCTGCAGGTAGTACAAAACTCAGCTGCACGCCTGCTCACTTGCACTCACAGGAGGGATCATATTACACCCATCCTCAAAAGTTTGCACTGGCTGCCTGTATCTTACAGGATGCACTACAAAATCCTGGTACTGACTTTTAGAGCTCTTCATGGACAAGCGCCAGACTATATTAAGAACCTCATCCAGCCTTATGTTTCGACTAGGAGCCTCAGGTCGTCCAATCTGAACTTGCTGATGGTTCCTCGGACCCTTTTTAAAACTCGAGAAGACAGATCTTTTAAAGCTGTGGCGCCTCGCCTCTGGAATGAGCTACCTTGTACCATTCGATCTCTGGATTGTATAGACACTTTTAGGAAACAACTTAAGACCCACTTTTTTAAACTTGCTTTTTAGCGTAATACTGTGTTTTATTGTTTTGTATGTTGCTTTTAATTTCTTTATTTTTTACATTTTGTGCAGCACTTTGTGACCCTGGTCTGTGAAAAGCGCTATAGAAATAAAGTTTACTTACTTACTTACTTACTTACTTAACATCCTTGAATATAAGAGTGTGGCTGAGCCTCGTGACCAAAAGAAGATGATTTAGTGATTTTAGGATCTGGCTGTTCTAGTTTTATGAAATGATTTACAGAAAGTAATTTTTGTTTTCTTTTCCACGTTTGGGATTAATTAATTGGCAGAATTCATCTGTGTGGAAAAACACATATCTAAAAATAAGTTTTTACCCTTCAGATGTATGTGAAGCCTTTCTCACCTGGAGGCTTTACCACTGCAAGGAGTAAAGTCTGAACTACTTTGCAGCTTTAGCTATGTTAGAATTGAATATACCCGTTATTAGAGATTAAAATGCGACAGACAGAAATGAAAAACACTGGGAATGGACTCTGTTGTAAGCTGGCTGTGTAGTTTGTGACTGGATTCGCTCCCTGAATAGAAAATGGAAAAACAGCCGACATCCCAAGCTGCTCAGGGAGCTGAAGGAAACCCAAACCTGCAAATTAGAGGGTGCTGGATGCATGTTACACGTCGCGCTGTTTAGCTATTCTGGCTCACTCTGATCCTTGTCCCAGTTCCCTTGTGAGGAAAAACCCAGAGATGTATATGTTTTTGTGTGTGTGTGTATTATTGATTTCGTTTTGATTCTCTTCTAGAGCACAGTGAAAGCAGAAATGACAACACATGACCCTGATACATTTCCTTTTTCCAATAAATACGTGACTAAAATCATACCTTTTGTTTTCATTTGTATTAATCCCACGTGAGTCGATATTTTATAGAAACACCTTTGGCTGTAATTACAGTTGCAAGACTTGTTGTGTAGATTTACACGTCTAGGGACTGAAATGCTTCCTATTCTCAAGCTCAGCCAGACTGAATGCAGAGATTTAGGGTTGAACTTTGACTCACTCATTCCAAAATGCTGAGCATGTTTTTATCTAGCAGGTCTTCTTCAAGGAGTGTCCTGCGATTTACAAAGACACCGAACAGCTGTATTCCTATTAATTTTATTTAGTCATCTGAGTAAAAGCACTGCAAACTTTGTCAGTTGTGTAATATTTGAAACCTATGTATATATTTTTTTCTGCTTCACATTTAAGTGATACTTTATACTGATTGATCCACAGTTCAAGGCTGAAGAAAATCTCCAGATGTTCTTGCATTCAAAGCAATTCAATATCTGATACATTTACACCGATGCATCAATCTGTTTTACAAAAGGAAGGTTAGGTGCACAATTTCAGTCATTTTCCCGGTGTTTTCAGGCTGCTCTGGGATGAGCTTTGTGACAATGTTTCCGAGACGCAGATGCTCGAAAACACTGCACAAAAGGGACATTATTTCAGAGTCCTAATCTAGCCTAGCCTGGCTGGGCAGCTCTGAGGCTGTTGAAAGAGAACAATTGCGGATCCAGGAAAAAAAAAGAAAAAAGAGCCGCTTCAGAGTGGAAAGGTCTGACTGTTGTCTGCTTCCAAGAGAATTTGACTTGTTGGCCAAAATCTAGAGAGCAGAGACAATGTTTCCCGCTCGTTCTTACTCCAAGGATTTTCACACCATTGTCAGAAAATACTACCTGAATTCTGCAACTTTGTTGAATTTACTCCTCCATTTGCAGGTGTGGACAAGCCAACCCACTACAGCTGCGAGGCTCACAACGCAAAGGGAGTCTCTACGTCCAGAGAAGCGACTGTCAACATCAAAGGTAAAAGGCAGAGCTTTTTAGGGATGTTTTGGATGCTTCTTGTGTGGATTTTAATCACTTTTACTGCTGTTGCTTTAGTTCTTCCCAGTCCTGTGACTAATCTTAGGGTGACTGCTAAAGAGTCCAACAAGCTGATGCTGAGCTGGATCCCGGGACACGACGGCTTCTCTTCTATCACCAGTTGTCACGTCAGGGTAAGTCCCACATGTGGAGAAAATGCTGTTGCAGTTTCTGATTGCTCACCTGATCTCTGCTCCATCCAAGGTCAAAGAGATGAGTCAGAGGAAAGGGGAGGTGACCGTAACCAGGCTCGATAACGTCACAGTGCCGCCTTTCCCCTGTGAAGTCTCCGGGCTGAAGGCTATGACGTGGTACAACATGAGCGTTTCCTGTAGCAACGAGCTGGGAGCGTCTCCGCTCTCCATGTGGATCCAGAACAACACCACAGAGGGAGGTGTGTCATGAGTTCAGCTGGGGCTGGAACAATCAGATTAATCATGATGAATCAGTTTTTGAAATAATTGTCAACTAATGAAGTAATCAATTAATCATTGCCTAGAGCAGTGGTTCCCAAACTTTTTCTGGGCCCCCCTTATGGATTACAAATAGCTGTCTAGTTGAACAAGGTGTGTAAGTGGGGGTGGGACTTGTGGGGGGGGGGCGATTCTTAGAGATTCCCTGTCTCTAAGAACAGGGGGTGCGGGGGCAATCGACTTTTTTGGAGGCAAAATGAATGTATGTAGCTGAACATAGACAACAACATCATTAGCCTGCAGGCTACTTGTTAAGCTTAAGGTGATATTAGCTAGCTAGTCATCTTTTAGCTAACTTTACCTGCATCCAACAGCTTTACTCAACAGTCTGTTAGTTTGGGGGAAAAACTGTGAAAAGTTCTTTGCGTTTTGCTGGTTTGCTGCCGCTCTGCATCCCCAGAACCAGAACCAAACGAGAAGAAGCAGCATTCAGCTTCTGTGCACCACAAATTTGGATCAAACTTCCAGAAAACTGTAAAACAGCTGAAACATTGAGTGCCTTTAAATCTAGACTAAAACCCACCTGTTTAGAATTGCATTTGAACTTAATCAATTACAAATTTAGTGATGGTACTTGACTTAATGTAATATTTTGATTGTTGATTCTATGTTGCATGACTGTGTTTTTGTTTATGATGTAAAGCACTTTGAAATGCCTTGCTGCTGAAATGTGCTATGCAAATAAAATTTGAGTGATTGATTCATTGATCATTGTAGTTAAAGGAATGTTATGTTACTGCATTTTAGGCAGCAAAACTTATTTTCTTATTTCAAAAAGGATTTGAATTATTCGCTTATTTATATGCTTAATGTATTTCTGCAGACAATCAGCAGTACTAAGGTCCAATTTTTGAAATAGATTGTCAGAATAATCTATTACTAATATAATCATTTCAGGAACAATACAATCCAATATTTTGCTCGCAAGTTGACTCAAATCAAGGCTGAAATGGATTAAAAATGAGAGCAATTTAATTTGGATCTATCACATCTTCAAGGAAACTGATTATAATTTGACACCGTTCATGTATTTGCTCTCCATACCCTCAGAGTTATGTTTCTGCCTCATCTCATCGTTCCTCTTTGGGTTTTAGGGATTGCAACACTGTGTAATTAACCAGCTTCCCATTCCAAATGTGCTCAGCGTAAGCCTCCTGCTTATAACTGGAGTATTCAAAACTTAGACAGCTACTGCTTGTAGAATTACCACAAGTGAATTCAGAAAAATGTGGTATTCACTAAATCCGTTGTTGTCTTCATGGGTCACTCAGGAAATAGGAGGGGGCTGACAAAACAGAAAGTTCTTACTGGGTGGAGCTCCTTTCAATTTCCTTCCTAAAGTCACTGCAGGGAATATTGTAGTTGAAAGACTTAATAGGAGATTCCTGGAAGTCACCAAATACCAAACTGCATTCAAAACAATTTAGGCATTTTAGGATGTGGATCTTGTTTTGTTTTATTCTTAAGCTTCAGTCTTGT